>NC_057933.1:44656118-44816118 GCF_018555375.3 Anguilla rostrata | reverse complement strand
CAGCTCGCACTCGCTCTCCCCAGATTCACAGGAACACAGGAAATGACAGCTATCAGATGGACCTTCGGTTGTAATTGGTCATTCCGAATCGGGAAGCGTGAGAGAAGAATGAATCAGGGTCAGAAATTGTTTCAGGGAATGAAAAAGACACAAACCGGAACCGATTTAAGCAGCACCTCTACACAGACAATCTAACTGGCTCAGTATGCGCATCAGTAATGATAAAGGAATGATTTTCTTGCACTGGAAATGTTTCGGTCTTTCCTTTTCAGGAGTGAAGAGCGGTCATGCAATTTGTCCATTATTTTACGAGCGTGTTCCAGCTGGCCGACATTCAGTCAGACGTTTTGTGAAAGGTCATTTGTAACTGCAGCTTGACGAACTGGCTGGAGCCGTCTCCTGTGTTTGCGCGAGGGTTCATCCTTCCCCTTTGTTTTCCTCCGGCCCGCAGGAAAAGTGCGCGCAGTACTGGCCGACACAGGAAGAGCGGGAAACGTCCTTCAGGGACACGCACTTCGTCGTGACGCTGCTTTCGGAAGACGTCAAGTCCTACTACACGTCGCGGGTGCTGCGGCTGCACAACACCAGCGTGAGTGGTCTTCCCCTCGCGCGAACGTCCTGTTCCTTTAGCACCTGGGCCCAGCGTCTGGCAGCCATTTTATTTTTTCCTCCTTCGTCTGAAGGCAAAAATAAATAACTGAAAAAATGACGTAATGGCCGTGTTCCCATAAGCAGTACATCAAATTGGACCTACGGTTAGTTTAAACTCTCTTGAGAGGCCACCCATTTCATCAAAATTAGACCGGGGCTTTTATTTAATTATGCATCGATTGTGAGCTGGTGACCATGAGCAGAATCTAATTTTAGAGATGGAAATGACGAGCTCCGAGCCTTTGGCCCTTTCTGACCGGGCCCTGTGGCGTTGGTGTCCTCAGACAGGGGAGTCCAGAGAGATCTTTCACTTTCATTACACCACGTGGCCGGACTTCGGGGTCCCGGAGTCCCCCGCCTCCTTCCTCAACTTCCTGTACGAGGTGCGAGAGTCCGGCAGCCTGGCCACTGAGCACGGGCCTGCGGTGGTTCACTGCAGCGCCGGGATTGGTCGCTCGGGGACATTCTCACTGGTGGACTCCTGCCTTGTCCTGGTAAGCCCCGCCTCCTGTTCTGATTTATGGGATGACTCTTTAAGTTCTTGCCTTGTTTCAAGTTGGCTACTTGCAATAATGTATGTTTTTTTTTAATACTCCCTATTTAGAAAACATTCATGCAAATAAATTAGATCATAAATTGCATGTACACAAATCATTGTCGTTCATTAAGTTCAGACACGGCCTGAAAATGTGCACACGCTAAGCTCCAGACCACGCATGCAAACTGCTCCTCAAGGCTGTGCTGCGTTGAAGGCACGCCCTTATATGGGAAGTTGCATATGAAGTGGGTCTGGTTGATTCCAGGATGTCCAGGAGATACAGTAGAGTCGCTGCGTTTTTTTTCTACTGCTTGGTTAAATCCCTGATTGGTTAAATCCATTTAGATGGACAAGAGGAAAGACCCCTCCTCTGTGGACATTCAGAAGGTGCTGCTCGACATGAGGCAGTACCGCATGGGGCTGATCCAAACGCCGGACCAGCTCCGCTTCTCCTACATGGCTGTCATCGAGGGAGCCAAGTGCATCCTGGGAGATGACTCTGTCCAGGTACCGTTGTGGCGAGGGAGTGCTTTTGGGGAGAGGGGCTCACGTTAGCAGTCAGTTTCCGCTGGCGCTAATCGCAGGAAAGAAACTCAATGGAATTAATGACCGATTGTGGCATTGTGTCCGGATAGCAGAGGCTCCAGTCACGGTGGGCAAAATGGGATGACTGTTATGTGGTAGTGGAGCAGGCTGACTAGCCGAATGTCACTGGTTGTCAGAAGTGGAAAATCCAGGTTCAGAAAGTGAAAGTCCTCCCCAGTATTTTATTCCAATCGCCTGTATTTTCTCATTTGCCCAATTCTTTAGCCAGGAGGTAGAGCTAATAAGTGAGATCAGCTGGCTGAGTTCGTGGGTGGAAGAAACACGCGGCAGGACTTTTACTTTCTGACCGCTGGAAGTTCCACCCCCTGCTGGTTGTGCCTGAGAACTGCAGGCGCTCTGGGAGCAGGCAGGCGGTTAAGGCCGGTGGTGTTGCGTTTCCTGCGTACAGACACAATGGCAGAAGCTCTCCAGGGAGGACCGGGAGCCGGCCCTGGCCCTGCCCCCTCAGCCCCCCAAGAGGCCCACGGACAAGCTCAACGGGAACAGAGTGCCCCACGCCGCGCTGGACGCCGAGCTGGACGCCGAGCCCAACCACGAGAGGACGGCGGTGACGGGCGTGGCCGGGAAAGAGCAGGACTTCGACGAGGGCAAGGGAGGGTAAGTATCCTACCGACACCGCCGGGCCCTATACCAGGCTGTCAAACTCCAGTGTAGGGGGGCGACAGTGTCTGCGGCTTTTTCATGCGTTTCAACACAAGTGATTCATTCAAGTCATTGATTGGCTAAAGAGTCCACACACCTTGTTCTCAAGGCCTTAATTGGCTGATATCACAAGTACCTGCAGACAGTGCAGCCCTCCAGGATTGGAGTGTGACACCCCAGCACTGTACGCTAAGGATGGGCGGTATATTGAAACGGTAATTATAGAATGCAATGACAGTCGTAGCCACCATGTGGTGTATGGCCTTTCCTGTCTTTTTCTCTTTAAATATACCTGATGCTGTAGTAAGCAGCCACACAGCCTTCAGAGGCCATGTGAAATTCTTCTGGAACATCACCACTGTTTCCCATTGGGTGACCATAAGACAGCCAATCAGCAGCAAGGCCTCGTAGCTTCACGTGATCGACGGAAACACGTCACATGTTCGCATGGAAGCTGTAGACCTCGGTGCTGATTTGATCTCATCAAAATCCAACAGATATCAGTGGTTGTGCTTTTTTTTTCCCCCAAAGCTTTTCAAGCAGCCTCTTCAGTTTGGTTGCTTACTAACCGCTTAAGGCCTAATTAAAAAGGGAAAGATGAAAGGCAAGGCAAGGCACCACACGGTGGCCGCGACCGTTACCGCGTTCGATAATTATCTCGGCGGTGCATCGCCCGTTCCTATTGGACGCGGCGACAGCGCGATCTGACCGCGCGCCGCCTTTGCTCTTCCCCCCCGCAGCGTTCGGAAGCGCCACAGGGAGGAGAGGATCGCGGGCACGGCGCAGAAGATCCAGGAGATGAAGCAGAGACTGAGCGACTCGGAGAGGAGGAGAAAAAGGTGGCTGTACTGGAAACCCGTTCTCTTGCGTGCCGGGGCCGGCGCGCTGGTAGCCGTCGGATTGTACGTGTGCTGGAGAATCTTCTCCTCCCAGTAGAGCGGCTCCTGAGATTCTATCGCGCACAGACTGGGTTTTTCTTTCCTTTCATTTCTTCTACTTCCTCTTTTTTTTTCTTTTTCTACTTCTTTTTTTTTTTTTTCTTGCGCCGGTACCTGAACGATGGTGTGTTGTACGCGGTGCTGGCGGTGTGTGCATAATCAGAATGGGTTTTTCCTCGAGGTCTGGAGTCCAACAGCGCACTAGACGGAACCATGATTCAGTTTGAGGTTCCAAGTCTATAACATCTCAGGTTTTTTTTTTTGGGCGCAGGTTGCGGTGTCTCCCAAATGTTAACAGGCGTCAGGTGCCTGTGGTTTCATAGGCATCGTGGAGCTGAACTCTATGGTGTGGGGGGGTGGGGGGTGTGTTTTTATCCATGTCCCTAAAGCCCGTGCGGACGCAGAATGCCCTGATTCATCTTCAGTCCATGACTGGAGGCAGCGCTTGCGACGCTCGCAGCCTGCTGATTGGACAGCCGAGCGATTTCGCCGGTCATGCGATGTCGTGGCGAAGGCCGGCAGGTTGCTCCTGCTCCTGCTCCTGCTCGTGTCCGCTCCGGGCTTTCGATTTACCCGTCCCACGCAGAAGATGAAAAAGCGTGACCCGTAGATAAACGGCGTGGGGGGACTCTTACGGTGGGGGATCCTTTGTTCAGCGTTTCCTGGTCTGTTCCGTTTCCGGCGTCGTTGAATATATTTTTGTATGTTTTCTGAGATTACGATCAAGCCTCTGGTAGGCGCGTACATCCAAAACGCTCTTGACTTGATGAACGGGCGTTATTGTTGTACCGTTTGTACATGCTGGATGAGCTTAATATTCAATAAACCTGCCCTGTCCTCCGCTCCAGTTGTCCAGCCATTTAAGAAGTTCGAGTTCACATAGACCACAGGCCCTGGAGAGCCAGAGGGGATGCTGGGTTTTGTTGTCACTCTGCACTTAATTGGTTTCTTTGGTCTGCGTGGTTGTTGCATTTAAGGTGAAAACAAAAACCAGCAGTCACTGTGGCTCCACAGAACCAAGGTTGGCCACCCCTGATATACAGCAAGAGCTCCTTTGGCTGCGTTGTTTTATTTTGTTACTGATTAGTCTGCACTGGTGGTAACTCGGGTAGTACACTGGGACCAAAGGTATTTGGAATAAATACGAACATAAATAATAAATAATGGAGTAATATGGAATATATTAACTTGCTTTTCAATGGTAATGAAATTCGGTAAATTGGAATTGTAACATTAACTGGCAATGGGTGCTATTGCGCTAAGTCACTTAATTAAGGTATTGATTCATCCACGTCAGTGACTGCAGTCAGACCTGTAAATGGTTCTTCAATCCATTGATACCCAGTATAATGTAAAGCTGCAAATAAGAGATAAATCTCGCGCTTACATCTGAGGCAGAACAGTGGTGCAACTTTAATTTGCCCCGCCTTCACTTTAGAGTGTAAAGTGTTTTTTTTTGTTTTGTTTTTTTTTTGTTTTTGGTATTCCAGAAATGTTTTTACTGTTCTATTTCATTTCAATGCATAAGTATTATATTCAAGCACTTATAGCTGTTCTTCGCTGTTTGAGATGGAAACGGTGTTTCTGAATGTAGTCATCAGGAAAGCTCCCCTTATGTGTGTGCCTTCAAGAGAATATACTAAGTTGCTTCCATCATGACACCTAAACAGCGAGACATTCACTGGTTGTGTAGCCTGATAGGTTGTATGGTAGATCTCAGATCCTGATAGTGCTTTAGTATTACTGTAGAATGTATGTTGGTGTTGAGCTGTTCTGGAACCAGTTTTCATCCACCCTGACTAAACCAAAGGCTTTGATTATTGAGGCCAGCCACCTTGTTAGTCCAGGGGGCCAATGTAGAATTATAATGGTGAAGTTGGCCCCAGCCTGAATCATAAGCTTGGGGTGTGGGGGGGTGGGGGGCTGTTGTGTTTGTAATGACTGACTCGTAACCAACCTTGAGGCTATAATTTTTGTGTTTTTTTAATTTTTTAAAACTGCAATATTGGATCACTTCAGCTATGTAGTCCAGTCAGCAGGCCTCTGTCCATTGAGCTGAATGACACACAAAGCCAGCGGCGCCACTGCAGGAAGCTAACGGTGCCCTCCACGCGCGGTTCAGATTTGCGGTCGCGGTGTCGCGACCGTGCGAGGACTTTCTTCGCTGGCTGAGCGACGCGTTCGCGCCGACGCCGCGCCGGCCCGCTGCTGGCAGCGCCGGGAAGCGGCACCGACCGTAACGATCTAGAACCCAGGCTGACGTCACCCGTCACCCCGTTCCCCGTTCTGAGATTCTACATGTCATCAATTCAGCTGCGTTTCAATCAATCAATCAATCAGTTTTTATTTAAAGTGCAGAATCACCATGCATCATGGTCCCAATACGCTTTACTAATAATGCAGAACAGAGATGCATTAAAGAAAAAGCTTCACGCGCTTTCAGACGAAAGCGTGAAAAGGCGCGGCCGTGGCCGTTTGGATGTGCAGAGGGGTCTGTCTCTGCCTGGGGCTGGCTCTCCTTCCTTTGCAATAGTGCGTGATTGGGATTGGGACATCCTGTGAGAACGGGATGAAGGATGGTTCGCACGTCACATGTCAGATCTCACACGTGCGGCCTCTGCTGGGTCGCGCACACACACACACACACACACGCACATACACGAATGTGAGCCCTTTACTGCTGCTCTTAGCGAAACCTCTGATGAATGTGTCTAATGTTTTCCGTTCTTACTCCAGAGGGTAAAAAATAACTCAAATTCAGTTCATTGTTGGAATGCTAATAACGGAAGTATGAGATAGCGGAGTGAATTTGGAAATTGAGGGCTTTCATTTGGAAAATAAGAGTGGGCTTACCAACACAGTTTAAAAAAAACAAAAAAAAAAACAATGCTTTTGTGTCAGTGTGTGTTTTTTCTGTGTTCCTGGTAATGGAAAAATCTAAAATCAGTTCTTCCTTTTCAATTTATTCCTGAATAAATAGATATAATTAGTTTTGGAGATTCATTTCCTGTAGCCCTTTATACCAGCAATATTGGTTTATCCTTGACAGAAGTGTTTAGTGGTGGTGTGACACTCAAATAATCATCAGTTGAAAGTAAAGTCAAATTTCTAAGAAACATTTCTAGAACAAATAGAATTCCACTGACAAAATATTGGCAGAAAACTAGTGGAATCATTGCCTCGGTGGAAAGAGAATCTGATAATGATCAAACAGGCTAGCTGCGAATATAAACGTTTCCAAAGAACTCCTTCCACATCCTTTTTTTAGCATTCATTGGAAGCAAGCGGCCAGTTCCCATCCCCTTGCTGATGCAGGCTTCCCTGCAGTGCCCTGGAAACCTCGCAGTCGACCCACGCCGGATATGTTCTTCTATCCGTGTCTTTGTTCACCGATCGTTAGTGTCTCTCATTCGGAATTCCCACTCTTCATGATTGTAAGCGCTCTTTGAAAGTTTAAGTTTGATGCTGGTATGCGGTCAGAGTAGCTCTGGGCAAAGGCCCAAGCCGTAAACATCACAAGTGGTCCAGGGGGGTATTTCACAAAGGCGGATTACCCAGTTGGCTTGGATAACTGAGATAAGTAAATCCTGGAACAGCTCCTTTTTAATTCAGTCCATGATCCAGATTTGGGAGTGTTTCCAGGTTTTACTCGGTGCAGTTATCCAGCTAACTCAGTAATTCTGCTTTGTGAAACAGGGCCCAGAGCTGCCAGTGTGATTCGCAAATACAGTTTGGGACTACATGCTAGGACTGAAAGCTCTGCAGCTGGTCATCCCTTAAAGGCACCTTAGTGCACGAATGGACATCGTGAGCAGAAGTGTGGAGGTTTGGGCCTAGTCCTGGGAAAAGCCATACATCCATGTGAAGGCTGGTCCTGGAGAGCTGGAGGGTGTTTTGGTTTTTGTACTTGCCTTAAAATCATCAACCAATGTAAACCCACGAAACCATTTGAGGTGAGATTACTGTGCAATCAGCAACTTCAGTTGATCCATTGAATACTGAGTGAGAGGAAAGCCAGCATACCCTGTGGCAGTCCAGGACCAGGGTTGAGGATCCTGACGTAAGTGCGAGTCTGATTGAAATGGTACATTTGTTGCCTGGCCAGCAGGGAGCGACGCATGCTGTCCACTCCCAGGCACTGTGATGCTGCAGTCGTACTGGAAGATGGTTCCGGTGAACCCGTAGCTGGGCCGTTAGTTGTGCTCCTGTCATCGAGAGCCCGTCTGCATCTGGAAAGTCTGCGGACGCTGCCATCGGCAGCAGACGGCGGCAGCAACAGACTATGGGGCGAGAATCCACCAGAGCCTAATAAAGGCCACCCATAGATTGTTCATCGAATAGGTTTCGTTCATTTGGCACGGTCCATGCATCCAGCTTTGGGGGCGGTCCTTGGCTAACCCCACCCACCAATTGCACATCGGTGTCACGCTGCTGTGACGCTAGTGAGCCCAGCTGGTGCGCTACTCCTTTAGTCGCACGTTTTCTAATGGTGCACTTTAGAAAATTCTGTACTGTATTCGAAAGCCCACTAATGCGGTCAACCCCAGATCCTAGTGCTAACAAGCCCTACTTGTGATGCACTTGATACTATTTGGGAACAGCATTTGCTCCCCCCTCCACCCTTTTTTTTTTAGTGAAATTTCTTTGTCGACTGAATTATTGTGTCTGTGGTCATTCTCTTAGCGAAGAATTCTTAGCCGCCACCATTGGTGGGGGTCAGTGTACAGCATCGTGGGCGAGGCAAACGCGTCAATGCGAAGAGTTGGGTCCTTTGCCGAAGCGGCTGAGCCGCAGCGTGACGGTGTGTGCAGTCGACCGCCTGGTGCTCCAATGGCTGCCGTGATGGCTCGCTGTGAAGGGCCTAGAAGACCTGCGTCGTGCCCTGCCTGTTTGAATTTTACAGGACAAAAGCATGACCTTGCTCTGTGTGTTCATATTTCTAGCTGTAACCCACAAACCCCCCCCGCCCCCCCCCCGAACAATGCCCTCCTTCCCAAAACCCCATAATTTTCTGTTTTGTAAGCTTGTTTTTGTATTTAATAAATGTGTTAGAAATAACAGCTTTGCCTGTGTCCTTCTTTCTGAGCTTCTGAACCTGAATGTTTGTCTTTTCATTTTTTAATCCATGTGTTAAGAGCTTTTGGCTTTGATTCATTGATTTTCTTGCAAAATAAAATCTTTTGGAAACACATGACCTCAACGGCCTTAATAGAAGAACGGAATTAAATTGGGACCCAGTGACAGAAAATATCATTTGATGTTAATCCAAGTATTCATCACTTTACCATTAGCTTAATGCTGAATAGTGACGACGACCACACAACGGCTTCAGAGTCTGGCGCACTTCATGCACCGTTCAGTGACCGTGAGCAAATCTCAATCGGCTCATCTTTGGGAGTTGAAACAGTACAGATCATGGAAACCTGCAGGAAGGAGGAAATGCTCAGTGACTATACAAGGTCATACGTGAAAATAATCCAGTGAGATTATAATAAAAATAAGAATCAAAAAGGCATATTTTTATGAGTGCTAAATCAGTCAAATGCTTTATTAATTTGTCCAAATTATAAAAAAGGTTTCTGCAAGTAGTCCATCTGCAAGTTCTAGCTTTAATGGAACTAGGAATCCTGGGTTGTTGACCTTTGACCCTCCTGCATTTCTGACTCAAAAGGCCAATGTCCTTCAGTCTCAGTTGGTGATGAACCACCCTTCCAATTGTCAGAGCTGTAGAGTGTCAGGGAATTGTAGTCTTTCCCTGACTGAAGGGTTGAGACTGTGTAGATTCTTGCCTGGTGTGTTAGCTTGTTGAGTCTTGGGGGGAGGCTGTGTACTGAATTAGTGTTCTCTATGTTTTGCATTGTGTGTGTGGCAGGCAGAGGTCGAGCGACAGCTAAACCTGCAGATGCTGAAAGTCTCTGCTGCTCTTTGCCTGGGCCACAAAAGCCACACCAGCAAGAATCAGCCGCCCAACACAGAGAGGCCTTCCTCACAGCCTCTCTAACCGCTTGCAGCACACATTTCCACTTCTTTGGATGAAGAACATTTTTTTAAATTGCCGGCATTGGATTGAAGCCATGTTCAAAATGTTTCTTTGTTTTGTGCTTATTCATTTTTATTTGTTCTCATTTCCCTTGTATTCCTAGAAAGAGCAGGAGGGAAAATAAGTAGGCTTTTTGGCATTTCCACTTTGTTATACTGAGAAAGTCTTTTTATAGTCTTTTTTTTTCCACAACAGAATTAAGTCAGTACTAGAGAACAAACTGCAACCTCTTTTATGAACTTGTTGAGTGAGAAAATGTCTTCTGTCTAATTCACCCACTATGTGCTGCTTTTTTAGAACACTATTTTAGTGGGCGGGGGTATTCCAAATGGCAGAAAATGTCATATACACTTGATAACATCTAAGCGTTGTTTATTGGCTGTCTCAAATCATATTTTAGTGATTGTCCAGTCATAAACCAGGTTAATGTAAAATTTTGTTTTGGTTACTATCCCAACAGCAGATTAACAGCAAAGTGTATTTAGTGGCTGCTCTATCAGATCGTTGGTTAGCAACACAGTGGAGGCAGTATGATCAACCAAGTATATCAGAGTGAAAATTCACATACAGTAAAGTCATTAAATTCAGTAAGATAATTGATTTCAAGGTAAAATTCAGATGCTACAAACATTTTGTGTTCTTGTGTTGCCTGAATGACTGAAACTGTCGGAATCTTTTAGTATTTTTGGACTATATAATTTTTTCATTATCCTGAAAAGTGTCAGTTAGCTAGTTAGAAAGACATTTGTTACAACATATTCCCTGGTCTTGGTTTTTTCCAAGCAAGTCTTTAACCATTGTGTATTTAATAAGCACTTAGCTTTTGTTTCTTACTTATCCTCATATTTTAAGCTACTTTAAAACATCACTGGGACCAAAACCACACTGGTCATGTTATTGAATGCCTAATAATAAACAAAAGTAAGCATTTCTGCTAGACAAAAAAAGTAGAAACATTTACAGATGGTTTGTGAAGTGAGTTGTATCAATGGAATCTTTTATCTGTGCTTAAAATGTTATTTAAAACATGCTGGAAACAGGCCTGCTTGTAATTAGGATTTGAATATACCCTAAGCATCTTGTCTATAATTGGTAAATTAGTATATATTCTTGAGATATTTAAAGTCTTGCAATTCATCTAATAATACAATGCCTTAATAAAACCAGTATAATTTTGTTTTCATAAAATTGCTTTCCTTTTGACATTTCTGAATTGGCTACCACTGTCTTGTGTTAAACTCACTGGACCTTCCAAGAGTATCACTGCAACATTGTGTTCTTTTATAAGGAAGTAATATTGCTTGAAAATACTTTGGCATGACAAATTATACCGCTAACTGGGCTGGCACTTCTCACAAACTCTTTCAACCTCCTTACGTGAGGTCAACGGAGCTGCAGTAAGGTTCAAAGTGGGTTTTACCTGGTGAGTCCAGATTCTAATGCTATTCCAGCCACAGCAGGATAAACAATTGTCACATTTGTAACCTGTTATTAAATTTTACCACAGAGGAATGCCTTTTCTCTGAATCGGTATTGATTCTCTGAGACACAGGGCACTCTGCTTATATTCCCTTGAAACCCCAAATTCATTTTCCATTGACAGCTTTACAAATTGACCAAATGAAGCGCTTGACAGATGAAGCAATCTGGAATAGCAGAGAAATGCACCGGTGACCTTTTGAACAGCAGTGCACGAAGGCGACAGAAAAGATCTCTAAAAATATTTATCTCAAAATACCATATTTTCTTGCTCACAGAGTGCAAAAACAATGAACGCAAGGACCCCAGGAATTGCGCCAGATCCGAAACCACAGTATCCTGTGACATTCGCAAAAGATTCCATGACGCATGTCATCTGGGATACACGGCAATTTCAGGATCATCTAAAAAAAAAATGTTTATATTTTAATGGTAGGACTCTTCCGTGACAGGATAACAGAAAGAATCTTCTGTCAGAGAGACATTTACAGTAAGTCTAGAAGTATTGCCAGTAAAGCTAAATGTGTTAAACCTATTGTCTGCAGGATCAAAGCTCTGATGTGAATTGTGAACCCAATTCTTCGGTATTGTGAGTCCCCTCGAGCAGGACCACGTCCAATTAATCCGCCAGCTCTGATCCACTTGTCCACTCTGGGGGCTGGGATCAAAGATTTTTCTGGAATCTCTGCATTCGCTCTTTTTTGAGTGACTTTTCAGGAAGAGGCTGCAAGTTGATATACGAGTGTCCCATTCCCAGAAGCGCACTATTGTTTCTCTTGGTTTCTCCACCCCCCCCACCCCCACCTCCCACCTCCCACCTCACTCAATTGGATTGAGTCCCACTCAGAGGCCAGAAATGTGTCACAAGTCGATCCCTGTGGTGAACTGCTGCAACGAGGTCACACTCAGCAGACACTTCAAAAGGGGCCTTCCAGTCACTCGCATTTCTAATTTTCTGCTGCTTTCTGACGGGCATGTAGCCGTTTATGCTAAATCAGGCTGTTTCCCTTCAGACACGGTGAAGAGGGTGTTGGTTTGGGGGGTGGGTTGGGGGGGTATTAAGTGGGTGTTACAATCTCCCTTTAGAAAAGGTCAAAATGCCCCACGCTCCCTTTCTCCCCCACTCACGCATGCTCAGCCACCCACTTGTTACCGGTGAGTCACAATTTCATTATGGTTATGATTTGAATTACTTAGCGGAATCACTGCAGGTAAAATTACACACGGGCATCATTTCTACCCCCTTTCCAGGAATTGATTCAATGTTTCCAGAACAGGCTGATGGCAGCAGTAATTCCATCAATCCAACAAAGTGACCGGCACCATTAAAGCAAAAAGGCTTGTCTTGTCCTTAATCACAGCCAATTTAATAGTGTCTGGGAACATGTATTATTTGGGTTTACGGGAGCAATAACAGCTGTTTAAAATAATAGGTCTGTCCTAATATGTAATATGTAGCACATATGAATCACCACTGATGGGAAATAAGTGTTTAGTTTGTGCTAGAAAAATATTTACAACAGATGTTTATTGAAATCCTAATTTATTTCAAAACTGTCAAGTCATAATTTGAGTACTTTTATTCAGTATCACTTATTATTCAATATTTTCTCACATTTAATGTGCCTGCATTTAACAGATATATTTAAGTAAAGCAGCAGAATGAGTCCAGAGATCTTTGCCAGAAATAATATCCTGTACTTTTTCCCCAGGTACAAAAAACTAGCTTATTTTCTTAAAGCATATTGCACAGTGAGCCATGACATCAGTTTCATGGGAATACGTGTAGGTGGGCCATTGGCTTATTATTATTATTGTTTTCTTAATTCAAACAAAATAAAATTTTCAACAACAAAAGAAGTGCAATTTATTTCTCCAGCTTGAGCTGCAGCACACACAGTATTCCACTTGGCTTCACCTTTTAGATACACAACAAAGCACATTATAAATGCTCATTGTCAGTGAATTCAGACTACATCAACACAGTGATTTTAAAGAGAAATCTTTTCTCTCTTTTTATATTCCAAAACTTTAATAATTTTTCCAACTGGGCCTTTGTGTCTGGCCATGACAGCCCGAAGAGATTTACATAAATCTTACACTTCTGAGAATTTTATTCATTTTGAGTTGAGCAAGAAGTGAGCCAACAACCCACCTACTCGCATACACCCACAGAACAGAATCCATGGCTTATGATACTTACAAACACATTCTTGTTTTTACAACTGTAGAAAAAATAAATTATGTCTGCCAAAAAAATAGACCTTCGGGTCAGTGTTCTTTTTTCATGTAGAACAGACTGTTATTTTGTTGCTTAATAAAATTATTGTTAAATATTGGCAAATTTATGATAGCAGCATTTTGGAAGTGTTGCCAAAGCACAGCATCACTTCATTAATCAGTGAAGTGCTTGTGCATAGGTCATGAGTGATTTAACCTGCTGAACATTAAGCCTAATGAAAATGATAGAACACATATTTAGGTATTTAGCGGACACTCTTATCCAGAGCAACCAACCCTGATGACGCTTTTACATACAATCCATTTAGACAGCTGGATATTTTACTGAAGCAATTCATATTAAGTACCGTGCTCACCAGTACATTGGCAGCGCCCCAGCTGGGAATCGAATGCACATGCTCTGTGGTTGCAAGGCCAGTTCCGTAACCATTATGCTATACTGCTGCCCAACATACCGACCGTTCATTCCAGTCTGGATGGGAGTCATGTCGGGGGGGGGGTGCAATTTACTGGCACGCTGCTCAGGAAGAGAGGGATTTTAGTCAGGATTGCCGCCCCAAACTCATCACACACACACACACACACACAAAAACAGCACCCGCTACAAGTGCACTACTGTAATGAAAGGACTATGCAGCCCAGTCAGTGGACTGGAAAATCAGGACAGACACTGGTAGCATCCACTTCAGCGGGATAAGCGTGCCCATTTGAGCAGTCCCAAAGCGACAGGGAGACAGCGCGGACATGAAAGAGCCTAAGAACTCAACTGGGCATCAGAGAGAAAGACTGGGGAATAATCAAGATGGACGCCAGCTGTACGCGCCCGAGCCAAGGCTGGAGCGTGGACCGAGCGGGCGCGGAGCGGCACGTCGTCTGGGGGTGTCGGCGCGAGGACTTTACGACCTGGAGAAACGCCGCTGCCGTTCTCCAGCAAGAGACAGGCCACAAGTCACACCGCCGTGCCAAGACCAGCACATCACTGTGCTTCACGATTGTGTCAGCACAACTGGATCCACTTCAGTTTAATCTATCGCCCAGGGGAAGAGGCACGGAAGAGAGTCACTGAACCTGTAGGTGTCCTCACTTGAGGAAAAACAGCAATGCCAAAGATAATTAGAAGTAAAAATTCTATAATGGTGACACATGGAACTTCAAATGACATCCATTTATTACAAAATTGCAAATGATGCGCAATAGCCAATAGGGTTTATTTACATACCCGAAGTGCAACATAATGTAATACATTAATTACATGGGTCAAAAGGATTGAATATCTATGGAGTCGATACATTTTTGTGATAAAGCAAACGTAACATACAAAATATACTCATTAAAAACAGGTACTTTGGGGCAGGATCTGGTTGTTTTTTGTGTGCCTAAATAAACGTATCACTTTATTATCTACCTGTGTTTTAAGATCGAATGCATTTATTTGGTCAACTGATCTGCAGCGAGTACACACAGGAACTCCTGCGATAAGATTTTTCTTTTTTTGTGAAAATTTCAATTTTCACCTGAACTCAGATTTGGTGATACAAAATTAAATATACTTTCTACCACCAAAGATAATATCCATATTTTAATTAAGCCTCTACATTCTGAGTGCACGGCCACTATTGGCATTACATTACAGTCACCATGACACCAGTGCTACTGAATGAGATCCAGAAATCAAATCCCACAGGTGGTTGCCATGGAGAGAGCAGACAATGGGCACCTAACAAAGCTAGCCACAATATGGAGATGAAAACTGAGATATAAAGGGAAAATGATCATATCAGTCTACATAGAGCCCATCAGTTGATCCTTTTGCAGGGCATGGGCGGGCAGACAGCCCATTTCCCTGTGTCAGCAGCAGGGGGAGCCGGCTGCGAGAGGACAGGTCAGGCTGCCCCGCCCTCAGAAGATGGCCGGGGGAATGCCACTTCCGAAAAGCAGTCTCCACGAGCAGGGGGCTTTCCACTGCGAGCGTGCATTTTCCTGAAAGAGAGGGAAGAAAAGTGAACATGTTATCCATGCCACTACAATCATGCCACAAACACAGCGGCCATGGAAAGGACACTTACAGGTTTGCCCACCAGGTGGAGCCAGTCGTTAAGATGGTTGACAAGGGCGAAGGCGTCCGGGATGTTGTCGCCTTCAGAGCAGAAGGTCAACACCACTGCTAGTGGGATGTCTTCAGAACAGCTGGAAACAAAAGGTCCGATTAAAAGAAAGTTTCCGCTCACAGTGGACCATTTTGATTTTCTTTTCATTTCCTTGCTAAAGCAACAGCGGCAGTTCACAGCGCCATTTAAGCTCCTTACAAATCCCGCATAACAGGTATATCCTTAGTAACTGGAGCGAAAACAATCGCAGAAGTCCAAGTCAGACGTACCAGTCTACGTAGAGGCCTTTGGTGACGCCCCCTCCCGGAATGTAGAGCCTTTCCTCCGTTTCACTGATCCCGGGGAAGAGTTTCACCCTCTCCATCTCGCTCCACTCCAGCTCCTTCAGGGCGTCGCCGGAAATGCGCTGCATGGCTGGGCTCAGAAGGTACCGTAGAGGAGCGCTGGAGAGAGAGAGGTAGCACCGAAACGCTCACATTCACACTTTCACATATGCTCACTTCCATACAAACCTTGTGAATCCTGGAAGACACAAAAACCTGTTGACCCATTTCTGTCTGTGAAAGAAGAGACAAAACTGGGATCATCTTTTAAGAGGTCATTTTAAAAAATATATAGCACGTGTGTGCTTATTTACATAGCTATTGTATGATATTTACATTTAGTAGACGCTTATCCAGAGCGACTTACATAAGTGCAGACATGCAGCTTTAGGCAAACAACAGCACTGAAGCCATTGCACTGGAGTCACAACTGACAATAGTTTTACGACAGTTACAGGCCATTAGGAAGCGAACGGGTTAGGAGACACTGTTTTAATATTTAATGTATTCATTTTCAACCATGGAACGAGCATATTTAAAAATTCCCACTCCATGATTGGAAATTAACATTCATCTCAATTCCAAATAACAAAGATAAATGAAGTGCAACGTGCAAAATTACAATGGCTGTACCAATGCTGTTATACTTCAGCGTGCAACATTTTAAAAATTGTCAACTGAAATTTGATAGAATCATATCTGAATGTGAATGATTCGGCAATGTATGAAAACCCATGAGCAGTTTTAGCCTACATTAAAAATGAACATAAGCCAATTGATAGGCAGTAGTGAACTAAGTGATGGAGTTAGCTAGCAAAATGTACAGTAGTGAAAAATGGTTTTAAACCTCTAAGCCCATCACAAGTTTTGTTAAACAAACAGTAATCAAAGCACTTGAAACCATAATGGCATGGAGCGTTTTGGCATTATCAATGCCATGAAAGTAATGACTGTAAGGCCAGAGCAACTCTACAACCGATATAAAAATAAACGTTCAAATTAAGAGCTAGTTTTATACCTGTGAATCTGCTGGTCATCCCTCTGGTAAGCATGACTGCTGGACAGTAAAACCGTTCGAGCAAAGCCACTAGACTTGATCCAGGAAGTAATCAGCTTACGAAATTGTTTACGCTTCGTCTAAAGGAAAGGGAGGAAATATACTGAGAATTTTGAAGTTGCGTTTAAGTAGGAATTTTCAAGACAAAGGGCTCAATTTCAATCCTTCGTTATCTAACATTATTAGCAGCTTGACATAACTATTACCAGTGTAGACTCATTAATGACAGCTCAACTTAACTGTCGATATGTTTACATGTGATGTTTACAGTACATAAAAATGTTCACGTTGAATAGATGTCGGTATTACCTGAATGATTGGGGACCGAATCTGCAGCACAGTCAACTTCAAGTCAGGCAAAGAGTAAACTGCATAAAAGTTACATATTACATGACAGCTCATTGGCAACACTTAGGCCTAACATTAACAACCAAAATAAGAACATCTACAATAGGATGGCGATGTTATTACAGTCATGGATGTAGCCAACTTCCATACATACCTTCTGCGGTCGTGCACAATTCAGCTGAATTATCTGCGGATGGTGCATAAGGATTGTTCCCTGCCAAGGGAATAAGGCAGTCGGTGTGGAAGTACCCTACTCGAGGCATGTTGAGGGTGGAAATTATGAGGTCTGTCGCAAGTTGGCCAACATTCCCCACGGATACAGCAGGCTGTTTAAACGCACGAATTGTGAGATAAATCAGAGAAAGCATTAAACGAATATATTACATAAGACACAATTTGTAAAAAATAAAAAACACATAGATAAGTAAGCCAATCAATTATTGTCGGTAATGACAATGGAGCATGAATAGTTTCGTTATCGAATGGCACGGCGCTTAACATACCATAACCAAGGTAAATTCTTTGAAGCAGGGTGAAGTGTTTTCAATAGGTATAAACATGATGTAAGTAAAATTTGAAAGCCCCTATATATAACGAAACTGTTTAAAACTTCGTTATCTATAATGTCATAAGGAAACCACTTGTTTTACTTTTCCTCCATGCACCTTTGGGTCCTTCTTGTGCCGAGTCGTTTCATGACGTATTGTTCAGTTGTAGGGCGCTTTAGATAATGCCTGATAAAAATGTCAAACTATTTTTAAATTACAATAATAATTTATGTCCATCAAGATTATTAATTAACTAACATAATCATTTTATAAGTATGTATTAAAATAAATATGCACTATTGGATTATTTTTCAAATGTTTTGGAAAATGATTCAGGCTTCATATGGAGTGCATTCCCGCTTACTTTTCCGCCACAGTTTAAACTGACAGTTGTGAAAAGGGAGGTTTAGATAAATAGATAGTTAATGTAGGGATAATTTTGAGTTAGCGCTGCTGTCTCGCATTTATGTTTTTTGTATTTTAATTTTTAATCATACACACACTTGTGAACTCGCAGTCGTGCATGTATCTTTTAAATGAAATTGCTTACTAGCTAACTATTAACAAGCTTGCAAACTTGCGACCACTGGAACATTCTATTGGCGACTAGTCATCTGAACTGCAGCATTTACAAGCTATCTAGCTAGTGTTAGCTACCCGATGCTTCTCATCTGCTGTGGATATGTCTCTACCCCCGGAGAAGGCTTCCGAGCTTAAGCAGATCATTCACAACCATTTGACAAGAGTGAGAAATTCCCACTTGAAAAATTAGCTAGTTTCTGGTCTGATCTCAAGCATCGCTGGCAATACTTTTGATTTGCGATAAGTTATTGCTAACCAGTAACGTCTAATCACAGTTAATTGTACCATTATTATTTAATCAAAATCTATAGCCATGAGTTTATCGTCTATTGCCAGCTAACAAGCTGTATTTGTTCGTCGTACTTAATGTGAATAGTCGAGCTATTTCACTACAGGAACAGGTAACGCGATGCTACTCACCGTTACCTTAGACACAACAGATAACTTTGGCTGTCAAGTACACTTTATGAGCAAACAAAACCTGCGAAATACAGAGATGTTGCATTTGTTTAATATTGCATTCTACGACTAGATGGACATCCATGGGAAAATTCGCGATGTACTGGCTGAGACTGTAAGACAGGAGTTTGGTACTGGACACCGCCCACTTTCCGAAGAAGACTTCATGCGAGCTCTACAACACAGGGGAATCGTAGATGAAGTAATGAGGGACCTGCATTTTTCACAGGTGATTCACACGATTGCCAGCGAACTCTTTTCTGTCACTGAACACCAGTTAAGCACAATAAGAAAATGATGTTTCAAAGAGTAATTGTGTTAATGTTTGAAAATGCATATTAAAGCATATTGAACCATGAAAGATCGTGTAAACATGAAAGTAAATCCTTTCTGGTCTCTTATGTCAGGAAGTGCCAGCCACAGAGGCTGGTCCATCTCCTGCAACACACAAGCCTGCAACACACTTTGTTGATAGGGAGGCAACACAGCTTAAGAAAAGTGAGTTCATTTTATTATTCCCATGGGCAGTGTATCCTTTGAAAATGTTAAAACTGACAATAAAACAATCTGCTGACTACCGTTAAAAAATTGTACTCAAACTATTTAATCAATTCTTGTGTTTTTTGACTTGGGCTGTTCAAATTTTTTCAAAAATTTGCTTCATTTAACTTCTACATAATTGACCCATCATACCAAAATAAACTGGCTGTTTGTTTTTTATTTGCCCAATACAAATAGTCATTTTGACCCAAATTTAATTCCCAGCCAACATTGATCCGACGAGGAGGTGCCTATACCTGCAGGTTCTGGGGGGTAAAGCATTTCTGGAGCACCTCCAGGAACCGGAACCCTTACCTGGCCAGGTCTGTTCTACCTTCACCCTCTACCTCAACTTCAGGAACCAGCGTTTCCGCTCCAAACCTGTGCCCTGCGCCTGCGAGCCTGACCTGCAGGAGGGCTTCCTTCTGGAAGTTCACAAAGACAGCCTGGGTACGCTGTGGTAAAATGACTTAAAATTCAATGAGGAAAATTCAGTTTGTTTGCAATTCGTTCTGCACAGCATTCACTCACATTATTAGGATAAGGAGTAAGATTCCTGTTCAACAATTTTCAGTAAAACCGAAACGTCTGGCAGAGGAGGTTAAAGATACAAGGTGTGGGATGTAAGTAAAATAAAATGAGGAATTGCATTTAATTGTATAAGTGAATTCATTTAATTGTGAAAATTTTGGCTAACAAACCATTTCCTGTAGAATGTAGGGTCGGGCTAATGTTAGTTAATAGCACATACCAGAGTATAAAAAAAATATAAAATGGTATTATTTGAAATTCTGTCCAAACTGTTAGGTCACCACGTTTGGTGTGCCTGCATTAATGAGCATTCCTTTAAACAGCATCCTTTCACCCAGTGCTGCCACTGCTTACAATAGTCAGGTGCAGTTTTAGCACACGTACATGACTTGTACATTCTAGATTTACACACAATTATAAATTCCAGCTTTATGCACAAGTGGAATTTTTCACAGAATTTCTTTTCAATATATTATGATTTTTAGGCTTTTAACCATAGGAGTTCTGAGGGCCTTGCTGTGTCTAACAACATATATGATTATAGCATATATGATTGTCAAGATAATATTTCTACCTCATGCCCATTTACAAGGATGTATAACATGAATAATCTGGATACCAGGCAACCCAAGGAGGTTGGACAGTACTATCTGAAATCGTACATCACTAGATGACATATGATTGTCAGTACAGGGCTGTGTGTCATGGTTCGTCCTACTGGAGGAATCCTTGACCTCACCTTGACCGAAAGAGCTTGTTAGAGCAGAATTTGAAAGCCTTTTGTTGATTGTTTGTACGGCTGCGCTTGACTGGGGCCCAGGCGATGGCAGCAGAATGGCGGACGCCACCACCATGCTCTCGATCAGCGACCCGGTGCACATGGTACTGATCAAAACTGACCCCTCCAGTGAAACCACGCTAGTCTCCTCCTACTTCCTGGATTGGCGGTCTGTCTTGAGCGCGCCCAATGGGAAAACCAGCATGGCAGTAGAACTGCTGGGAGTAGGTAGGTATAAAGATAAATCTCTTGGTTTAAACTAAAATCATGCACATTAACTTCTCTGGCACAAAGTTTATTTTCTATAAGATTAAATAGTATATGGTAAATGAATGTCAGCAGTATATGCTTGAATGTAAACTAAGGCTTCAAGTATTGTGATATTGAAAAAAACAATACTCCACATGTAGCTAATACATGTGTAAAATGCATAATAAGTTCCATGTAATACATGCCATGTTCCAAGTTTAAAATAAGGTATAGAAGGTAATACTGCCATCACCAGTGATGAGATTTTATGAATTACCCAGAGACTGGTAAACTCTTTGAGTGTAATGTCTGTCTTACTCTTCTGAGAGGGGTAACTGATGATGGTAGCTGAGAGTATTGCTGTGTTATGTTTGTTTGACCCTAACCAGGGAGCGAGTGTAAAGTTCCAGTCGGCGTTCTGAATGTGAAGCTGGAGCTCTACCCTCCCCTCACGCAGACACTGACCCCAGACGTCATCGCAACTCAGGTCAGCAACATGGTGCTGCTGCACGTCCTGTCAGGTTATGTTATAAGAGGTGTTCTGTCCATATGCTGAAGCTCTTCTCCGCCTGGCAGCACTGAGCAATGCTGCAGTTAATTTAAGCTGCTCTACACTGTCTCTATATGCATACCGGTAGGGCTGCACGATGATATCGGTTCTATTGATGTTGGCCGATTATTACTTAAAATGAACTTATTGGTGTCTGCCAATAAAATGAGAACATGGCTAACATGATGCTGCAGATGTGTGTAAATTCATCTACAGCTGATGCTGTAAATACATTTTTTAAATGTGAGGCTCAAAGAACAGGCTAATCACTGTCATCTGAACTTCATTGATTTATTATTTATTTCTCCTTTTAACATTTTTACCAGCCAAACTCACAAACAAGTCAACAAGACATACGGTAGCTCTTGGCTGAATAATATAGTCAGCTAGTTTAAATATTGTTATACAAACAGCCTTTGTTATGTTCTTCCTTCATTAGTCTGTGTTCGTTTACATATTCCATGAATGTGGAAACTTGGTTGCAGTTTTCATTTGGGCTGTCTTGTATGACAGGGCAGCACCAGTATGGCCAGTCAAATATCAGTTATTAATATCAGCCCCAGAATTTTCGTATGGAGCACTGCCTTTTACCTAATAATTTATCTCTGAAATGAAACGGTACTTTCGTACATCTAGGTTGTGTGGAATATAGAGTGTATCTTGCCAGTGTGACAGCCCTTCAAAGCATATGTTTTGGTAATGCTGTTGTAGTGATTTTCATATTAGTGTCCAGTACTTCCTTAGAAAGAATCACTGAATTGGGCTGTCGAGAACAGGGATGCCTTTCTGTGACGGAATTCTGTGTTCAGTGGAAAAACAATCAATATGATGCAAATGTATGTCTCCACCTGCTCTTGCTATCACCAAAATTACTTCAGCATGGTAAATATAGTCCACTGTAGAGACTTCTTTCCTATGTCATTCCACCTGAGATTTCACTTGTTTTGGATGATATTTGAACATCATTTCAGCTATAAGCTATTTATTTTAACTATATTTGCGCTCTACGCCTCTGTATGTGGCCTGTCTTAGTGTGCTTTCAGTATGTGAAAGTCACTGCATTACTCTGACTGAAACCCAGTTCCTTGTTCCCAGCAATCCCTGGAGCGGAAGAGAACAGCAGAGAAAGAGCGTCTCTTCCTGGTTTACGCCAAGCAGTGGTGGAGGGAGTTCCTGGAGATTCGCCCTTCCCACCAAACCAAGCTGGTCAAGATCTTTGCGCAGGTTAGCACGCCAAACGAGCAGCGCGTTCTAGCCTCACGGCGGTTAGCATGTCCTGGTCCCTGATACCCTGCTCTCTCTCTCTCTCTCTCTCTCTCTATCTATATCTACTGTATTTCAAGTGATATAATTTCGTACAGACATTAGGAAGATTATTTTCATGCAGGTAGTAGTCAATGTGTGGAATAGCCTGCCAGGCGCTAAGTAAGAGTTGAATCGCTCTGAATTTAAAGCTTATATAGAGTTATATACAATCTAGTCTGTAGCTAAGCAGAGCACTAGGTACAACTTAGTCAGGAAAATGGCGACCTGTTCTCGTCATTATGTTATATTATGTTACGGTATCTTATCTTTGCCCTGCGATGGATTGGCGGCCTGTCCAGAGTGTATTCCTGCCCCTCGTCCAGTGCGTGCTGGCATAGGCTCCAGCACCCCCCGCGACCCTGCTCAGGGTAAGTGTGTATAGATAATGGATGGATGGATGATATCTGATCTTCTCTCTCTCTCTGTGCCGCGCGCAGGACGAGAACGGCGTGAACCGGCCCGTGTGCTCGTACGTGCGCGTGCTGCGGGCGGGGCGGCTCCTGGACGGCCCCCGGCAGGCGGCCCGCTTCGTCAGCCTGCTGGGGATGGAGCGGGCCCCCGTGGTGGGGGGCGGGGCCAAACAGGAGCAGTGGTGCACTCTCCTGGCGTTCCTCTGCAGGAGCAAGGTGAGGCTCTTCCCACAGGCTTCGGCCGCTTCTGTTCCTGGAAAGCGGTCTTATGTTGTCTTTGGAATAGACCTGGAAAAATTACGGGCAACAGCGCAAAACAGGAAAATTCCCGCTTGTAGAGATCCGCTCGTAGACAGTAGAGGGAAAGGAAGAGGAAGAAAAGGCACTTGAGTGAATGTGTGTGCCAGCGCACCCTCCCAGGTTGACGGAGGTGGTTGCAGCAATAGGATGAGCCTACAACCTTATGAGCAATTGGGCAGTACAGAATTGGGGGAGGAAAAGATAAATGTGGAATAAAAAGTGTGTATGTGTGTGTGTGTGTGTGTGTGTTACAGCGAGTGAAAATTTTCCCTGTTTGCAATTTTGTAGTGTTTGAAATCACAGGCTTGATGCCATTTACTGTCAAGTTCCGCAATGTCAGTGTGCTGATACTGACACCAAATTGGCTAATTCACTGGCTTGCACAGTATGTCCTTGTCATAAGTCATTTTAGATTTGTATTCCCTGGCAAGAACACCCAAGTCTGTATTTTCATTTTGACAGAAATGATTTTGAAATTGATACCAGGAATGATTCCTTCCCTGCAGTTTGATCTACTGTCTCCCAGTCTTTTGGGAATTTGACTATAAAATAAATTTTACACCCATCCTGAAAAAGTTGTGCAAAATCTAATTTATGAGGGGATACATTGTCCTAAATACAAATAATAAAATGAAGGGTCCTCCCTGTTTCCTGACCTTTGACCTATGACCTGTGGCATAGATTATGAAGCAAATAGAGTGTTACAGTGATTATGTCTTTTCATAGGCTAACCATGGGTTCCCTCTGCAAATCTCCAATTCATTTTCCCATCAGGCTGTTCTTTTTCTGGCGAAAATAAGGTATTTGGTCAACGTATGTCGAAGAGAGTTTCACGTTTTGTTCTACAAGGTAAATTACTCCCATTAATATCCCAACCGTGAATTTAGGAGGCGTTATGTGCTTTGAAAAAGTAAATTGCTAAGAAGTTGCTATGTAGAAACTACAACGGTTGTCGCGTGCAGGTGGGCTAGTATGTAAACTTGAGTGCCGTTTGCCAGAATGTGACCATTGTTGTAGTTTCAATGGAGCAACTTGTGAGCAACTTACTCTTTAAAAGCGCATAACGGCATCGAAATCCACGGTGATGATATTAATGGGTGTAATTAATCTCGTAGAACAAAACGTGGAGCTCTCTTAGGCTTACGTTCACCACAGACCTTATTTTCGGCAAAAACGCAAACCCTATAGAAAAAATGCATTGGAAATCTGACAAGGCAACCAACGACGCAAACTTACTTCTGGGTTTTAGGAACTGTAACATTCTATTTAGTACTTTTTTAGTTCACAATTTCGGACCTATAATAAAAAAATCAATCAACATATAAAATGTTTATACTAGGTGCACACCTAGTATAAACATTTTATATGTTGATTGATTTTTGATATAAGGCTTTTCAAAGCACTAATAGATAAAAACTTAAGTTGGAAAATATCTGGTGGGAAAACAAGTTTACATGAACGCTTCTCTCGGCAGAGTACTTCTGTTTTTGTGAAGTTTTTGATGCCATGATTTATACGTGTGTGAAAATGAGATCTTATTTCAGCATGTTTTTTCTGGCAGTGATGTGTTTGTGTATGCGTATCATCTTTGCGCTAGACTCGCTAAAACATCCTGGAAAAGTGAGCCATTTCCTGGAAGTTCTTGGCTACGGCCCCTGCGAAAGCTTTGCTTTTTTTCCTTTCTTTTTTTTCTCCCCACCCCCCCCACCCCCCCTTTCTCAGAAGTCGATCACACCACTCCCATAAAAAGTAATGAGGCTTGTCACGTTTGATTTATGGGCTCCATTCCAGGTAAATTAATTTAGTGTCTGTTCCTGCCCCTCTCTCTGACCGCGCTGTCCGTATTCAGCGCTTCTGGGACTCATCCGTCTCCCCGCCCGCTCCCGCCCTCTCCTCTTTACAAGAAGAGCGCGGCCTCCATTACAGGAGGAGGAGCCCGCCGCTCCGCGGGGCCGGGCCGCCTGGAAGCCGGCCACTTTCCCGTCCGGCGGCAGTTATGAAATATTAAACGGACGGCGGCCCGCCGAGCGAAGCGCCGCAGGGCAGGGCTCGCCTGCTCCTGGACGGCCGCGTTCTCTGTTCTCTGTCCCCCGCTCGCCCTGGCTCCTTTATCTGGTCAGCGGCGTACACCAGCAAGGTTCGCTCGCAGTCAACGCACGGGCACGACGTTTCGTACACGGACGCTAGAGCGGGCGTCGGGCGCGACGCTCACGAGGTCATCATCAGATTTGGCTGAGATGTCAGATCGTGTAAATGGTCTCGCGCATTGGGCAGTTCAGAGTTGGCATGAAATTCAGAAACGGATACGGCGGTCCGTGCCCACCACCGATGAGCTGTGATGCTTCTGAAGTTCTCTGGATCTTCAGGAGGCTCGGCCAGCTGAGGTATTTAAATGTGAGAAAATGCAGCCGAGTTCTTTGGAAAGGGTGTAGACGACGAAGTTGAAATGAAGCAGTTTCCCCAGACGATTTTCATGAGAACTTTATCAGAACTTCGCTAGCTTTTTCCCCATTCCTTCTCATTACCGTTCCAGTTGCTGTACCACTCTACCCTGTTAATGAAGCTAAGCAGGTGTGGGCTTGGTTAGTACTTGGATGGGAGACCATGTGGAAGAGGTGTTGGTGGGGCAGTAGGGGGTGCTCTTCCCTCTGGACCAAGTGGAAATCCAGCGCCCCACCCAGGGATGGGGATGTTCTGCTGTAGAAGCCACAGTCCTATGGACTAGATTAAGCTGAGGTCCATACTTCCTGAGGTCCTTAGTCCATGCGGCCATTAAAGATTCTCCTGCGAAGTGTAGGGTCGTCGTTAATTCCGGTGTCCTGGCAGAGCTCCCTCAAAAACTGTCTCTCTCCATCTGGCCTCCTGATCACCCCCTACCCGTGACCGTTTCCAGGGCGACTGTGAGGACCACGCCACGCTGCTGTGCAGCCTGCTGCTGGGCTTCGGACTGGACGCCTACGTGTGCGTGGGCACCAAAGCCAAGGCCACGCCCCACGCCTGGGTCATGACCCTGGGCACCGACGGCTCCGTCACCTTCTGGGAGAGCCTGACGGCACACAGGTGACCCTCGTTATTTAAAACTGCCACCAGAAGGTCATTCTGTCCTTCAGACCACAGTGCAGGTCACCTTAATGGTTACCTTAGTGCATTGCATGTATCAAGGGCATAACCACCAAGCTCTGAACCTGCTAGTATTCTACTCTGGAGAATACTGTGGCATATTTATTTATTTTTTTTAACATGTAAAAAAATTTCACGATAATATATTTGCAGGAAAATTGCATAAACACAACAGTACAAATACACACATCTACATAAATCCCCACCCACCCAAGTACCATGTCATTCTAAATAACAGAATAATTTAAATAATAAATAATCTTTGAAAAAATTGATGCTTGGTGAAGGTTTATGAATGTTCTTAAATATGATTTTTGGAAGCTGCCCAAGATTTCTGTCGAAAGTCTAGATGTTTGAAAAGCATGGTCATTTGTCAGTCAAATAAACATTTTTGAAAATCGTTTTTTATGCATTTAGCCGACACTCTTATCCAGTGTCACAGCTTAGATTCATACAATCCATTTTTACAGCTTGATATTTTTTTTACTGAAGCTCTTTGGGTTAATTACCTTGCTCAAGGGTACTATAGAACCTGGGAATGAAGCTCCATCGTGCAAGCCCAGTTCTGCAACCATCTGAGGAAATCGGTTTTGTTGCTGTTTTTTTATATACTTTTTATATATTAAATTACCATTTTGTATAAAGAATGTATATATTAAATAAAAATTAATGCGTAAGGTTACAATGTGCCAACCTTGGCCCCTCCGTAATAGCACATTTACTAACGCTGATGTCAGCCAACCTCGTGTTTTATGACTGTGTACAATGCAGTTATTAAGAGTTTATTAAGCCTTTATGGGTGTACAATATGCACAGATTCTGAAAGTAGCAGAATCCTGTTTTCAGGGAGAAACACAGCTGTTTCAGCTTTGAAAAAGGCACCAATCCGTCCATCAGATGAAACGTTAAACCCGCTCAATGTTCCAACTGACTGTGGACATTAAAGATCCTGTGTCACTTTTCGGAAGAGTAGCAATGTTAACCCCAGTGTTCTGACAAAATTCTCAGAAAACTAGCTCCCACTTGGCCACCTAATGATCCCTTAAATCTGATTGGCTACGCAATGCATTGCATTCCCACATTAATTCTCCAGGCAATGACTCCAAAAGAGGATAGAGTTCTCAGGTCACTTACTTGGCTACAAAAAAATAAATAATAATAATAATAAAACAGATTTTTGCCTGTAAAGTACTGTACATATAATATTTATTGGATTTGGACCTTTGGGATTATGTTCAAATGAACAATAACAGCCATACAGAGGAGCTGGAACTCCTGGAGCTGGTTACCAGTTAATTTCTCTTTGCTGCATGTAAATGGAAGCATCATATTACGTGCACTGACGCTCATGGATACTGGTAAACGTTGAAGCGGCGCGTCTTCTTGGAATGTCCATTAGGCTGAGTGGTTTAAGGGATGAGAGGTGATCAGGGCCCGTCCTCGGGCCCAGAGATAAGATGCAATAACGGGTCTGTCGGAAAGGCTCCCGCTCACATCGCTCACTCTGCGGCTGTTGGTGTGTGTGTGTGGGATTTTACTCACAAGCATGGGCTATTTTATTCCCCGTGACATGCAGTTTTGAACTGTGAATGAACCAGAATGAACTCCACAAACTGTGTTTATGTGGGGGTGGAAAAGCTAACGCTTGCGTTTCACTCTGAGTCAAAGTTAAAGATGTGGTGGTTGTTTTTGTCGAACCTCTTTTTGACCTGTTTTGGGGGTTTATTTGGCGCAGGTACCTCCACCGCCCCATAGACCCGGACGCCCCCCCTCTGGCCCCCCAGCCCAAGCCCTCGCACCCGTACAGGACGGTGGGCTGCGTCTTCAACCACGAGGCCTTCCTGGCCAACTGCCAGCCGTCGGACGCGGTGGAGCTGTGCGTGTTCGACCTCCGCGACGGCGCGCGCTGGAAGGCCATGAGCCAGGAGGCGGTGCGCTCCGTCTGCGCCCCCGGCTCCACCACCTCCCTGCCCCCCCTGCCGCCGCTCTGCGCCTCCCAGCTGGACCCCGTCGCCGCCAGCAACCAGCTGGAGCTGGAGCTGCGCCACCTGCTGACCGAGCACAGGAAGGTAACCGCGGCCCGGGCGCGCCGTCTCCTGACCGCTGTGTGACCATCCCGCGATTTAACCCTTTAAGCCAGCGGCGCCCAATCGTGTGCCGTGGAAGGCCAAGAGTAAACAGGCTTTTCATTCCAGCCAATCACTTCGCCTGCTGATTTCACTAATTGGTTCCCTCCTCTCTGGTTGAGGGTGTGTTAATTAGTGAAATTAATTAGATGTAGCGATTGTTCGAAATGACAACCTGCATACTCTTGGCTCTCTGTGCCACATGATTGGGCACCACTGCTTTAAGGTGTAAGATTGCAAATACGTGATTAGAATGTTCTTAACTGAACACAGTCACTACTGGTAATTGAAAACAGTGTTCAAGAACACTGAAAATTTTGAGAAGACATTCCAAAAAACCTACTCTTTAACGGATTAAGCCTGAACACATGCCTGTATGCCTACCACACCAAAGGCATTTTGTTTTTCTGGGAAAATACGTTTTATTTTTTCCGTTTAATTTTGTATATTTACTTAGGAGCATGAGTATATTAATAAATCTAAAGGAAGTCTTAAATTACAGTGGCCAGTCACTTATAGTTCCATACTGCCCCCTGCTGGCTCTACACCACACAACCCTCTCCGTGCTGTGCAATCAGGGTTTGACAGTTCCCGTAGCCAGCCTAAGCTGAAATTGATTGAGCGCTCAGGAGCTAATGTAGATGCTTGCTATCTGAAGTCACTGGCCAGCCAGCGCAACAGGTGTCGCCGTCAACGCTCTCACGGTTTCGCTGGTGCGATCGGTCAGGGTGGGTTCGTTAAACCTCTGGGTTATAAATCAGGTAAAATGGGTCAGCCCATACCTGCCCACCGCCGTCCCTGTGTCTCTCCGTGGAAGGTTGTGGCTCCAGTTGAGATGTGCATCTGGGCCACATGCCGCAGGCATGAAGCAGCAGTTCTTCTGTGATGCATTTGTGGGTGAATAGTGCACAGTATGCAGGGCTCACTTCTTAGTGCTCTTTCTGAATCCTGTCATGCATGTCCTGTTTATTTAACCTTATCTTTCCACACTTACTGAGAACTTAATAGGGCATTATTATTATTAAAGAACAGCTCATTGGCAAGATGTGTGGTGCAGCCCACTCCTGCGCCATATACAAGACTCCTCCCTCTGCCCCCTGCTCTCTCCCACCAACCCTCTCCGTGCTGGTGGTTTGAATCCTCCACCAATGTGCGCTCTGTGTATATTTTTAGTTACCGCCACTTCTCCCTGACGTGTCAGGTCAAACAAAATAAATAAAACATAAGGAGGGTGGTCTGTTTGTTCTCTCTTAAAAAGGGAATGAAAAAGCCTTATTACGTTTTCTGTTCCTTGACAAGAGTTTGGTTTTTAAAACCTGGTTTTTAAAAACGCGACGCCCTGCTCCGCCTGCCGCTCACTGAACTCCCCCGCTCCGCGCGCGGCAGGACCTGGGCGTGGCCACGGCGTGGGACGACCACCTGTCCTACCTGCTGTCGGCGGCGCTGGCGGCCTACGAGCTGGAGCGCTGCACCGGGGTCTCCTGCGGCAACGAGGAGTTCCAGGACGCCGTGAGGAGGGCGGTGCCCGACGGGCACACCTTCAAGGGCTTCCCCATCCACTTCACCCACAGGAACGCCCGGAGGGCCTTCGCCACCAGCCTCAGGTACGCTGGGAGGACCTCAGGCTGGCCCAACACCAGTCTGCGAGAGCAGCAACGCCTGCTGGTTGGGGTTGTTGCTCAGTTAGAGTAGTACATTACAGTTCTCTCCCTACATGGTTTCTGGGCTCTGAATTGGTTGCTAATATTTAGGGTGACAATCTAAGGCTGCTGACCCTGCAGCCCTCAGACTCGGGTGGGGGCCCCTAGATTAGAGAGAAGTTTGCAGAGGGCAGAGACCCCAGGATTTGGAGGATGTGAGAACGTTGGTTCCTTTTCAGCTTAGAGCGAGCCATTCCCATGTTAGCCTACATTAGTCAGCACTTACACCAGTTGTATGCAATTTTGGGCCCTGCAGGTTGCAGCCCTGCAGGTTTCAGACTTGTCTTTCAATTAACCAGAAATGTACACCCCGCACACCAGGTAAGGAGTCTTATCAATTGAAATTAAAAGATGAGCTGTGACAAATTTTGTCAGAGCTCAGACGGAGCTGCTGCTCTTTAGTGCACATTTGTACGTCGCTTCGGATGAAAGCGCCTGCTAAATAAATATAATGTAATGTAGTGATGTTTACAGAGTAATGAACAATCGGGAATTGGCAGTCCCAAGCCCTGAAGACTGGCACTGAAGTGCGCCATTTATTGTCTGTTATGAAAATCAGCTGATTGTAAATCTTCCAGGATTTGAATCCTTGTCCCTGATAAATATCTGTTTATTGGTTAAAATACAAATCATTCATCGTAGACAAGAAACAGCAGTCACTCCATGCTAATTGTTGCTGCTTTGTAGATGCATCAGTCTTCCTAGCTTTTTGTCACTGGCTATGTAAATTTTATATAATGCTAACTAATTGGATAGTTAAGTACTTGTTTATTGCTTACCTGAAGAAAGAGGCTCTGATTGTTCTTGCTCTAATTAGCTTGTACACCTGTGGTAATGCTGTAGACTTGGTGTATGAGATCATCATTAGCATACAGCCCCATTTCACCAAAAGGGGTAACATATTAGCCTGATCTTAAATAAAATCTTAGTGCAAACCTTTTATGAATATAGTTATTTAATTCCATAGATCTATGCACCTGTTTTTAAACCTAAGGACTGAAATAAGAGCGAGATCCATTTTGATTTAAAACTAATGTGATAGCCCTTCAGTCATTGAAGAATAAGCGTACGCCTTCGTAATAATGTAAGATAAAGAGCTTCAGAATCGGCGCTCTGAAACTGTGCATCAATACAAAGGTGAGGAAAGCACAAAATGGAGAGTACAAAGCGGGAACGCTACCGCTGGGTTACAGCCGATCGTGACGCCGTTGGGTTTTTTTCTTCAGGTCTCCGTTCTGCGACGAAATCGTGTGTTGCCGCGGAGACCACGTCAGGCTGGCGGTCCGCGTCCGGGTGTTCGAGTACCCCGAGTCGGCCTGCGCCGTCTGGATCATGTTCGCCTGCAAGTACCGCCTGGTGCTGTGACCCCAGGAGCCGCCCTGTTCCCTCCATTCTACTGTGTTTACATCTCTGTACAGAGTATAGATTGCTTTGTCCTGAGACTGCTTTCACTCTTTTATACTGTATTTATACATCACTATTTATAAATAAATAACTATTGTGTTTTATTTTACACCAAGGGTGGCGTGTGTCTTGTATGAAATTCACAGGATTGGCACGTTTGAGTTTGAGGGAGGGATTATCCCCTCCCGTGAGTGTAACACACTTTGTGATTCGGTGATGAAAGGTGCTGTATGAACACCAATCCATAGTCTCGGGTTCACAGTTACACCTGCGCTTTGCAAACAGGGTGGGGAAGGAAGCAGTGGGACCATCTGCTGGACATGTTCTGTGCTGTGGGTGGGATTTTCACATGGCAGCGTGTCCCAGAAGTGTTAAATCCACAGATGTTTAGGCACGTCGAAGCGCTGGAGCCGCTGCGCATGTGATGCTCGGAAGATGGGAATTCTGCACAGTAACAATAGGCAACTGTTTACTGTGCACTGAAACCGTTTCCCTGCCACTGAATGTTCCAAAATGACTTCGCATCAGACATCCACTCAAGACTTAACACTCAGTTACACTGTTTATTTACTTAGCAGCTACACTTGTCCAGAGCAACTTACACAGCATACCATCAAACTGTTCAGCCATTCAGGTCAAAGAAAAACTACAAAAAAAAAATCATCAGTTCTGTCTTGCATGCAAAATAAATGGTGCTAACTATATTTCTTGTGTCAAAACCAAGTTCTCTATCTATATCTGCAAAACACCATTTGGTGTTTGAAGTGAACTGCAGAGTCATTTTAAATTTGAAAACAATGTTTATTTTCACTATGTATTGTGATAAATATTAGAAAATTAGAGAAAATTACTCTCAAGGTGAGGGCCAGTATATTTAACTTTTTTTTTGGCTCAAATACAGGCCCTGTATTTTAACCTGACCACGAAACTACTGCTCGGTTATTGGCTTGAGTTCTAATTCAAAATGAGCTGACGGTTTAAATAGTGTCAGGAATTCCTTGGCTGGGCCAGGAAGGAAAAATCTCCCTACACAAATTTTTACAAGTTGTGCCCAGTCTACAGAGTTTGTAAACTGTAATTTTATTTTGTAATATATATATTCTATCATTTGTAGTTGTTTTAGGTTAGCTGCTAAGTGCTTTACATAGCTGGAGCAAAACAAATGAAATTGACATTTTAAACTGAATAAAAAGAACAGAGTTTCCAAACTAGTGCATCTTTCAGGAATGCTAAAGTCCATTGTTAAAAAAAAATTTTAAGTTAAAAATTTGTTTTTAGAACGGATATAAACACCAATATATAGCGCTGTGAAAAATGATTTGCCCCCTTCCTGATTTCATCTATCACTGTATATTTGTCATACTGAATGGTTTCTGTAAGGTTGGGGTTGGCGAGCAACGTCAGAAGCGGACAATAAATCCACGGGGAGTCTAAAAGCTGACTGCGAACAGCAGTCAACCACTGAGTGAGGTAGGGGAAAGGAAAGGGGAATAAACCCTGGCAAAAGGCCAAACAAAAGGCAATCCTCAAAAACAGGACGAAAGTCTCTTGACTGAGAACCAAACACAACACACGCCTAAGTAGGCTAAGTAAGATCTCTCAGCTCAAGCCTGAAACTAGCTGGAGATAACTCTATCCACAAATACCCTCTATGAACAGTGACCACTCTCAAGTGCCCCGGTTGCTACGTGTTTAGCTCCCGTACCAGATAGCCATCAAGTAAGTCACATCAAGCTCTCACAATACCCAGAGCGTTACCGGCTGCTTGTGCAATGCAAGAGCCCCAAGCAGAGGGAGTGAGGTCCCTATAAAGGGTAGACTCCAGGTGGCCCGAATCAGCAATTAGCCGGTAATGGGAGAGCGAGGAGAATCTCCTCTGCTGCCACCCAGTGGCAGCACCACTGCAAGCACAGGCACATTACAGGTTTCAGATCTATGGACAAAGGGAAACCGAGTTCATAGAACACATTTTAAAAAATGATTTCATTTACTTAATGAAAGCAGTTATCAAACACCCATACCGCCCTTGTGAAAAGGTAATTGCCCCCATAAGCACACTCTTCTTTGCTTTAATTCAGAACACGAACTGTTCATTTCAGGTCTTGACACAGCATCTCTATTGGGTTCAAGTCAAGACTTTGACTGGCCACTCAAAAACTTTCATTTTGTTTCTTTTGAGCCATTCAGATGTGGACTTTCTTTTGTGTTTTTTATCATTTTCTAGCTGCATAGGCCAATTATGCTCCAGCTCACAGATGACCGGTCATACAAAGCAGAATGTGTGGTTCCGTCAATTAGGGAAAGTTGTCCTGGTCCCAAGGCAACAAAGCATCCCCACACCATCGCACTACCTCCACCACGTTTGACTTTTGGTATGATGCTCTTACTGTGAAATGCTGTATTTGCTTTACAGCAGACATAATGGGACCTGTGTCAACCACGTAGTTCACATTTTGACTCATCTCATGCAAATGTCAGATGAGCATTCAGGTTTCTCTTGGTTAGCAGGTCATTGTCGAGAAATGAACACTGACCTTAGCTGAGGCCTGCAGTTCTTTGGATGTTCTTCTGGAATCTTTTGTGACTTTCTGGATGAGTTGTCGCTGCTCGTAACCCTTTCCAGACCAATATATTTAACATATAACAGCTTTTTTTCTCACCTCTTCTAATTTTTTTTGGTCGTGGCATAGTGTGTTTGTTGAACTTTAGTGGTAACTACATCACTCTGATGGTAAGGTTCAGTCTAAGTGAGGTTTAGATTCAATAGGACTGACTGTAGTTACGCCTTGCTGTGTTCAATCTGCTGAATGTAATTATCAAGCAAATGTAGTTAATTGGTTGATTGACTAAATAAGGAGGCAATTACTGTAACTACAGTATGTATGGTTAAATGTCCTTGTTACTTAATTTAAAAAGGTTTTCGATGTAACTGCTAATTCTGTGAATCTGGTTTTGGCTGTTTCAGTATCTCTATTAACTATATAAAATTTTTTACTACAGTTAGAAAAGTTTAATTATTATATAAATACTTTAATGGGGGCCAATAAATGCAGTTTACTTTCCTTCCACTAGATGGCAAATGAGTATAAAGAATAGAGTCCATGTGTGCAGCAGTGACATTGGGTGGAGGGGACTGAATTTTGTGAGTATAGCCACCCCTCCCCCACCGTACAAGCATTTTAAAAAATGTACTTTTATCAGATTAAAACTGTTGTCAGGAATACAGCATTTCCAGAATTATGCGTCAATACCTGAGTGGCAAACAGAATTCTGTCAGCCCATCCAAATGGGGGGTGGGGGGGGGGGGGGGGTGGAGTGCATGCTTATTTTTACCGTCTTACTATATTAGTTTACGGGTACCTTCTAAGTATGCCAAATATCAAGTCTGGACAAATTTGTAGCAATATAATTAATTTTTAAAATGGCATTTTGAGAACTGTGGGTCTCTCCAATGTTGGGTTATTGCACAACATGCACCGTTAAGTTGGTAATCATGGATGGCATGCTAAGCCTCTTTAATTAAGTACCTAATCATTTTGGTTGGAATTATCTCTGTTCCATCTTAATGAACCATTCTTTGGGCTCTACTTAGCAAGGCTGGAAAAATACCACTGGTTGGGACTTCTTTCTTGTGGCTGTGGCTGCCGCACAGCGGTCCCTGGCATGGCATGTGCATCAGTGTGGGCAGACCCTTGACTCCAGAACCTCCCCAGTCCTGTGTAACAATGTAGCGTAAGTAAGAGGTTAAACAGTTAATGCCCTCCAAGTCCAGGTACTCGTGGCATCAAATTGATATGCATTTCCAGTATTTCACTTGGAAATTATTGTTATTGCTAAAAAAAAATCAAAAAGTTAAAATTATGTGGATAATATTAATGCATTTCCTTGAAATGGTAAAAACAAAAATAGTTAATGATACTAAGTATTATTGATAAATAATAGTGCCCAATTACATAATCATAATACCCTATAGATTAATCGTAATCTATAAGAGAATGACTATGAAATATAACCTACAACCAACTGTTGTAAAACTGACACGATGGACGTAAGGCTGTGGAGGCATGTCTAGGAGTAACTCTTGTATAGCTTTGCATCTGACATTTTAAACAGCACTTTTGAATTCTTTGAACAACTCCGTACTTGATATAATGCTAATTGCATGGTAAATAATTTGTTAGCGGGGCCTGTTAATTTAGCAAGGAGGAGACAGGGTGCTCTGGTAAACTCAATGTTTCCACAACTCATTTGTAGCGAAGAAGATGAGAAGTTTCACACATTTTACCCAGCCTGTTCTTCTTGACAGATATTTTTATCGTGAGCTATAAGGATTCACTGGGAAGGAAACAAAAGGTTTTGGGGGGGGGAGAGATGTCATCCTTAATTAATCGCCTCAATATAGAAATTCAATATGCAATGCTTCTTTGCATTCAAGTGGTGGTCTTTGTAACCTCAAACTAAAAATGGCTACATTTTTGATATGTAGTGGAATGATCTTTTCTGGAATAAACAAGACTAGGAAACCTAGTATATGGCCGGACCTAACACACGTGATCCGGCCGACTAATGGTGTAACTTCATAACTCAGCCGACCAATGGTGTAACTTCATCACTCAGTCAGATCACTCAGTCACTCAGTCACAGACATTCGCGTTTGTACGGCTGGCCCCGCGGTCCAGCCAAAACTGAAATATGTTTTAAAAATATATATATAATAATAAATAAATAAATAATACTTAAAAAAGTGAGCCTTCCTTAAATCTATTGTGATGCTGCACTTTTGAATTGAACCTTTGTGAGTTACATTAAAGTCGAAATTAAATAGGCCTACCGTTTCGTCTTAACATAGGCTAGTAGATGCATTATAGTAAGGGGCGCGATGCTCTATGTTGCGGTGCACTGTTTAGCTTCACAAAAGGTCTATTCCAGGTCTATTCTTAATATTTTCGTGGAGCGGGGACGATGACATCATCCCGAATTTGACGAGCGGGCGAGGACATCCAATTAATTCAGTTTCGCTGCGAGCTAATTTACAATTCCGTGTTCATTCCAAAGTTGTTGAACACGCGGTTCAGGAGGACGGCAGAACTAATGAATAATTCTCTCCTCCTCCACCGCGCGCGACTCCGCACATCATTACAGCACCGGAGGAAAGGAAATGTTCAGAGAGGAAGTGTTTGATGTGAGGAACGCAGGTATTTTTCACCCCATATTAAACAGCGTCACTCAGGTGTAATTGTCTAATAGGTCCTACGGGACAAGCGCAATAATGGAAAAAGTGGATCACAAGTATAAAGTAACAAAAACTATTGGACCAAATTTCAATACGCTGACTTAGTTTATTTGTCATTTCAAGGAAAAAGCAATTTTACGAAAAATAATGTGGGGATCATAGATTTGAATTTCGCTCAGTTATCAATGGGTGGCCACACCTTCCCAGAGAAAAAAACAAGAAATTGATTTGTTATGGCTGAGGGGCACCGAAGTGCAGCCTTGTTTAAACCATCTATAAAAAAATATTAGCTTTTAGTAGGCTATTTTATACGGTTGCATACGACTCTGGAATAACACACCCATTATAGTCAGAAGTTACACTAGGCTTTTCTGTAAAATAAACGTTTTAATCGCCTTGCAATCCACTTCATATGCATGCATGCATTTAACGAGATGCTGTTGGATGTCCTCGAGTTCATAACACTACATAAGTTAACGCGACTAAGCAGGTAGACTTCCTAGGTTTCATGAAAATAACTTACTGACAGCATAGTTTGAGGATTTAGATATACGGTTTATTTTCCGAAATTTGCTTGATGTCAGTCATTTTAATGTCACAAAGATAATAATCTATACACGTCACAGAGCATCTAAGATTTGCTTTATTTATCCCTTTGTAAGGCAAATTTTTATTGACTTGAATTACATATCATTTAAAAAATATACTAAAACCTCGAGCAGGTTAAGACGATGCTTAATTATGCTAGTGTAATAGTAATTTTTAACAGATCATTTATATGTACATATAGAGAAGTTTCTAAAGTAACTAAAATGGAGTGCTTTGTGTGTCTTAACAGTGACATTTATAAGTGAAAAATAAGAAAATCCAACTCATTATTAGTGTATCAGATTTTCAAGCATTAGACTCTTAATGACATGCGAAAATCAATTTATATTTAAGCGTAACGTGCATGTAAATAGGCATATGGGATAGGCACTGATTTGATTATTTTTCTTTCCCACTCTTAGATATACTGATTCAAATACAAATTTAGTATGTATTTAGTATCATCACCAACACAAGTATTTGTGATATGGCATATTCTTTTATAAGAATTTTTTATTTAAAGGTTCTGAAAACTGGCCATCTCTTCTTTGTAAAAATAAATAAAATAATATAAGGCAGTAATAATTTGCTGCAATTATGAGTTGGAATTGCAACACATTTTTATATTGCATTTTCTGTGAATGCCTGGGTGATAATTGTCAACAATTTGCATTATATTTAGTTTATATAACACCTATTTGAAAGCAGTGGAAATAAGTAATGAGCCTTTTCACTTGGTCCGATTACACTCCTTAATGTGTATGTCCAAGTCTCAGATATTCTGTTTTTAATTTGCCATGATTGCATTCAGAAACTATTATGTACATTTTTGCAATGAGAGCAGGTTCTTTACATACCTTTGCACATAGATAATATGTCATCTAGTTAATATTTTGTAAATGTGCAGCCAGAGATTTGTTGTCAAATGCCCTTTGTCTTTTCAGAACAGGGAGATTCCAAACGAAAGCAAACAAGCAAACATTCATCTCAGTCCAGTTGGCATTTCCAGCAGGCTGGAATTAGACAAGAATTAAATGACGTCTTCAGCGTTGATTTTCCATTTGCTTATGGGTCCAAACCTGACTGCCACTGCAAACATCACAGACTAAAGGTGTGATTATTTTAACAACCGATTTAGGGTGCTTCTGTTGTGTTATCTGGAAGACAATGACAACAACTATCACATGGAAAATTACAGTACTTTATTTTACTGAACAACCATACCTTTCTGACCACCTTATTTTTTGTGTTCTGGAAGCTAATTGCCAGAAACAACAGAAAGAATTTGGAAGTTCTTTGTTTGGAGTATATATTCGATTTGCCTTACAACAGTCTAATGGTGTACATTATGATTTCCATAACTCTATCCATATCTGGAACAGCCCCCCCACCCCCCCCCCCCCCTTCTGTTTCTTGATTTAGAGGTGGTGGATCCTGCCGGGGTAGAGGAGAGAGGGAGCTCTGGGTATTGGAGAAATGTGTTGCATGGCCCGGAGCCTAACGGGTAATAAAGTCATTAATTCAGCTGATTAAGTTGGCCTTTGGGTTAAAGAAAAATCATATCCGTCTCCCTTTGAGATGTAACCAGGGAAGCGGAGAAGAGGGGAAAAAGCGAGCTAATTAGCACCAAAAAAGAGGGGGAAAGGAACGGGGGTGGGGTGGGGTGGGGGGGGGGGCAGTTTGACTGAACTATTAATGAGACATGTTTGGGGTGAGGGAGTGACAAGCTCATCAAAACGCCTGCTTGCCATGCGAGACATTCTCTCAAAGACTCGGCGAGCTACCTTTGTGCCTCACGCTGCTACTTAATGATCTGAAACTGGAGAAAGGCAGGAAAAGTACGGGTGAAATGTCAGTTTACTCACAGTTTAATGAGCTTGTTGTGAAAGGCAAAAAGAAAAACGAAAGAGAAAGCGAACGGGCGAGAGGAAAACAGCCGTGTTCATTTGTTCTCCTCGTGTGTTTTTCTTTCCGTCAGGACGCTCGTCGACGTTGCCTCGCCGTGAAAAGCCTTGGGGTTCATCATCATCGTTATTATTATTTTCATATTTTAAAGAATAAAAAGGGGCTCTTCATATTGTTTGATGTGGGCTCATAAGTGAGATTGCCTAATGCAATTGCCTTCGATGCGAGGCAGTCAAAGAAGGCACAACTCAAAGAGCAGTGGGAGAAAGCGCACAGATGATGAGAGATTCTAATTTCCCTTGGCATTTGACCTTCACAGCTATGGAACAGCCGCAAATGAAGGTGTCCTTGGCCAGTGTGGTTCCGCGTGTGTTTTCTAGGTGTTTTATTTGACTGTAGAATTAAATCGACTATGTACATTTGGATATTGTGTCTATTTATACGGTTGCTTGTTTCATCTTAAGTCCTGTTAATTATATAGATAACACAGGTAAAACATTCATCTCAACCAGTTGAGAGAATGGAAGCAATCGGGAAAATACTGTGTAATGCAGATTGTGAGATAGGACCCTGGGTAAATTTACCTAAATTAAGTTTCCATTCTGAGTTGTTGAAGTAAATATAAATATACATTACAATTTCAAATTGGAAAATATAAAAGTACAAAAACAAAACCTTTTTAATGACAACGGTGAGTTTCATCAATGTCAGTTTCGAAACAATACATTAGTAAGTTAGTGTATTGTATGTTAACTGTGAATAATATATGAATATTTACTAATCAATTACTTGTTCTGAAGTTAAAGGCTTTTGAGGTAAAGGGAAACATGATTTCCTTTCTTGTGTGTGTGTGTGTGTGTGTGTGTGTATTCTGTGTGTGTTCTGTGTAAGCTAAATATTTGAGAATAGTGTCCTACCTCTGAAAGGGAATTGGGATAGTAAGAAAAATATTATGTTTTATTTTTATTGTTTCTTTTATTTGGAGAAATTATTGTAATCCCCCATCCCATTGACAATAAACAGCCTGAACTGAAATTATTAGAAGCATTTTTCAGCCTGCTTTTCTTTCGGTCTTTTTAACAACAATAAAGGGAGACATCTGTTGTAGGAATGATATTGTATGCTTTATAAATGTCCTTCACATAATAAGTGATTAATGCCGACTGTAGCTGGTGACTCAACTTCAGCAATGAAACCCAGAGAAGGAGACCATAATTGTGTTCAACAGGCAGAACATGGCAGACTATGAGATACGATACCTTCGCCTGTTGATGCTGCACTGTCAAGCTCTGAATCACATTCCTTTTTTCAGAAAAAGTATCAAACACCACCTACAGTTATTTTGAACTCAGTCCTCATTTTGTGTTTGCCCCATCCCGACCCCTGAAAAAAAGCTATTGCCACAGTAGATGTGTCGACTAATTTACAGAGAATTGCTAAGTAATCCCATGTGGCTTTGAAACTTATCTAGAGTTGTTGCAATTCATTCAAAGGTTGTTAGCACTTACATTCTGCTATCCCTATATGTGATCTATCATTTCTGCAACTGGAATTGTGTAATTTCTATGAATATATCAAATATGACATTTTATCCCTATAATAAATAAAGTATAAAGTAAGTATTAAGGTATTACCACTGAGTGTACCCATTAATTGACCATTAATGGGTACATTCTGTACACTATTCTTAATATACATTCTGTACACTATTCTGACTTAAGATATGCTATAAACAACCATATTAACGTTATGTTTGCATATATACAGAGGTAAAATACTGATCTCTGTTGGACATGAAGGTGCGTATTATTAGAAAAGATTATCTTCGGTAATAACACACCTGTACCAACCTATTCAAAAATATAAAGAAGGGAGGTTCCCTGCCATTAAACCACATGTGTTATACCAGTACCCTTAGGTTGATAGCAGCATTCCCATACACATTCAGAAACATTACACATATCATTGTTCAATCACAGCATGGTTTGCCTGTGATTTATATTTAAATGCTATTTGAAATTTTGTGGTTTCCATCTATTCACCGCTTCCAGTTTAAAAGCATCTATTAAATGCATTGTGCTGTTAACACGCATGCACTGTCGAGCTGGTTTTGTTTATTGGCCTGCTTACATCTGGGGTCAAAGTTCATTGACTCAAACAAGGGAAATGTAAAATGGTGGACAGAAATGAATCGATCTGAGGACGTGCTCCCAAATTCAATCAACAAACGGCCTGCACACACCGCTAGCAGCACTTCTGAGCTTTCCGCGATAAAAATAGTACATGCTCAAGATCAAATTAACACCAGCTTACGCGTTAAGCCTACTTTTATTGGCATGGTTGTAGAGCGCAGCGCATGGGTTTCATAAAGGCCCGTTTCTCCCTCTCCCTTTCGGACTACGCCAGCATTCATATGCTACTCACGAGGGAGGCAGCGACCCCAGCGTGACTTCAATTCCGGCTCCATTGTTTTCTATTGTGTAAATCTCGGAAGTGGAAGGCATACCATGCGTGCTCGTGGCAGAAGTCAAGCTCCAATGCCGTGCCGGATTAAACATTCATAATGCCTTGAATGCCAGGGAGACATTTAAATAATAATGATTTTTAAAAATCAGCCCAGAGACCTCAGTTATTTTTCACCTCAGATTTTTTTTTTTTTTTTACATGGGCGTTCTTTAGCAATTGTTGAGCACCTGCAGTAATCCATTACAGTGTATGCGGTCCACATTAAATACTCGTTTCCAAACCTATTGAAGGTTGTGATGCATTCCGGAAATTCTCTGTAGAGGGTGCATTTCAATGATGAACAAAAAAAGTGTCCCTGAACAGCTAAGTATAAACAATGATGACAACTGTCTTTTCCTTTACATTGTGTTTCCTCAATGTTCTGTTTCATGAAAAGTTGTTCTCAGGGACATTTTATGTCAATGACATGCTGTTAGACAACATTCTCTTCCCTTTTCATACTGGAATTCTGTTCTGTTAATTCTGAAATTCTGACATTCTATTCTTACCGAATTCACTGACAATCTGTTTCATTAACAGTCTTATACTGACATGCAGATTCCAACATTTCCAACAGTCTATTTCACTGCCATTTTGTTTCATCGGCACTCTGCTGTCTTTCATTCTGCTATATCAAAATTATTCCACTGAAAATCTGCTTCACTGTCAGCCTTTTTCACAGTGGCATTTCGTTTCACCAACATTCCGTTTCAACACATTGTTTCACTGACAATCTGTTCACAGACAGTCTTTTTCACTGACAATCTGTTTCATTTGACATGCCTTCAGGGGTTGCGTCTGAAAGCAAAGATGGCTGACATGACCCTCTGTCCCCCGCTGAAGATGAGCCGCAGCTCACTGACGGGGTCACGACTTTTCCTTCTCTTAAGGGCCCACAAACAACGCAATTGGGCGGGTAAAAGTTTTTGCCTTGTGGTGCAGATCCTAGTGCATCTGGTCCTCAAGGGCGCAAAAAGACCGCTTTGTCTCTTTTCGAGGAGTGAGTAGGATGCTCAAAAGACAGAGCTCTTTCTCTAATGAAAGAGCACTTCTTGGCTCCATTAGTATCTTGGGCTGCATGAGACAAACAAACGCGCACTGTGGTGGCTGCCAAATTAGTCTGGGGCGGGGGTGGGGGTGGGGGTGGGGTGGGGGGGGGTTGATTGGGAAAGCTGAAGTCGGTACGGGATGCTGTGGGGCTTGGGCTCCTCACAGGTGCCGGTCCTGGTAACGGGCCAGGAGGTGGGCAGGGTCGCGCGGCCGGACGGGGGAGACGCTTAAATGCGTTTCCCTCTTTCACGCTGGTTCAGAAAGCGGCCAGTCTGAATGCTGCCTTTTCAAGGCTTCGGGCCTGCTGGGCAGGCTGGTAGGAAGTCCTCTGGCTGTTTACATCAATAGCCACTGAAACCACAACATAAGCGCCATTTGTTCGGATTCAAATATGGCATCCGTCCCCCACTATCCACTTCCCTTCCTCTGAGCGCAGACAAAAAGGAAAAATTATTTATTGACACGACAATCCACATAATTTAAATAGTTTGGCATCATTATACAGCCAGGATTTCATGCCTTTTTCCTTATTAGAAAGTGGAAGCAGTAAGTTTGTGTGTGTGTATGTGTATGTGTGTGTGAGTGTGTGTGTGTGTGTGTGTGTGTGTCTGTGCGTGTGTGTATGATTTACTTACTGAGACTGATACGATTAGCTGGTTGAAAGATTCTTTGACCGGAGTACAATAAAGCAATGGTTATATTTTTAACCATTAGGTACATTTTGTGTGTTAGGATTTGTTTCAGGCTTTTATGAAGTATATATTTCATCATTAATTTCAAGACCATCCATTTCAAAATATTCAGTATAAGATGCTCACTGCTGATGGCTGTGTCCAATCATAATTCTATATGTCATTCTATTTTTAATTACACTGTCAAACTGATTTCATTAACAAGACTCACTGTCTGAGGCAAATTTAGTAGTCTTCCCTGAAAATAATTAGATGGAAGTTCACGGAAAACAAAATAGTGCTAAAAGATTTATAATCTTTTTTAATGTCTGAACCAGTAATTCCCTTTTTTCCCTATTAACTGACTGAATGAAAGTTGCTCAGAGAAACTGTACTTTATCAGTTGTGGTTAAGACCAGTGTAATGTGAAAAACAGACCTTGTGGGCTCCAGGATTGCTATAAATACAAGGATGTAAAGGAATCTACCCAACCTGAGAATTATAATCATAAAACCTTCACCAAACAGGCGGTCTGCTGCTGGCTCAGACCTTTGAAACAAAGAGATCTGCCCTTAATAGGAAGCCTTTCCGATCATCCCAGAAGAATTCAATTACAGACCAGTTCAGGAGATAACTGAGATTAAACTGTATCTAACAAAAACAATCAAAGCCTATCTGATTTTAAGGTTTAGCAGGGGAGACGTTTCTGTAATGCAAACGGAATTGAATGGATCTCTCTCTCTCCATTTCTCTCTCTCTCTCTCTCTCTCTCTCCCTCTCGCTCTCTATTTCTCTCTCTCTCTCTCTCTGTCTCTCTCTCCCTCCCTCTCTTTCTCAACACTGAATGTGGATTATGGCCACCGATTTAAAGGTGGCACACATTACATGGAAATGCTTTTTTTCCCCACCCCAATAATGAAAATATCACAGGAGCCCCTGCGGGTGATGATGACCTTTTGGAGAGCGTCGCATTTTCGCCTCGCTTGCTTGCTCTTTTGTAAAATGCTCGGCCATATTCTTCTCCCTGGGGCGCTATGGCTGAGTGACTATGGTGTATTGAGTGCTTGTAGATCTATACTACTTGTAAATAATTTATTAGAGTGACTGAAGGGAGAGAAGGAAAGCAGGCAGGGAGAAGAAGAGCAGCAGGGAGAGCCTGTGAGAGGAATAATGCACGCCATCAGGGCCTTCCGGATTGTTCCATATCACTCACGAACCCGAAGGCCCGACCTGCTTCGCTCAAAATGAATCTGACAGGATCAGGAACGAAACACAAAAACAGAATGGAATGTAACGGGAGGGGAAAAAAACAACTTAGTGACAGTCTGTTCACAACCTCTTTACACACTCATCCTTTGCTGATATCTCTGTGCTACGAGGCAAATGTAGATCAGGTTGCTATTGACACCGTTGTATGTGGCTGTCAGAAGTTACTCTCTCCCACAGCTCCGAATCTGACCCACATTCAGGTAGAATCCACTCACCCACTTATTCTTTTTCTGGGTGTTCTTTGGTTTCACAGATGACTAAACTTATGCTTAAAACAGTCAGTAGTTGTATGTAATTGTGATTTACACTGGAATTGTGGCATATGGAAATCTATTCGGTTTTCTGTTCAAGTGGTATTCTACTTCTATCCATTCCTGCACTGTCGCATCAAGATATGTCGTGTGTATCATATACTTAAAGGTATACTATGCAGGATACTACGCCTTCATCTTCAACTCCACCCACTCACCCCAAAGTTCTGGACCAAGTCAGCAATACATGAATTCATTAGAAACTAATGGTCCAGTACATTTCTCCCATCAATTACTCAGACCTGACATTACATTGTCTGGTCAGGACCACAAACTAGAAATGTACAAATATTGTAATTTGAAAAACAGACATTCCGGTCTGAATAGCTACAGGTAACATTACTCACAGGTACAACAGAAAACAAGACAACTCTGTATCACTTGTCATCCCTTTGGTGAACTTCAGCTGATGCTACAAAGGAAAAGCAATTCCAAGGTTAGCTTGAGTTCTTGACTGAGCCCTGTTGGATTGTCTGTTTGCTTTGCTGTACCTGAGCCATTACAGAGGCTAGCTACCTAGCAACAAAAAATCTGCTGCCCTGTAGCTGCACCCACCCCTTCCACACAGAAAAGGGTGCCACGCCCAGAAATGTCCCAAACACATTTTAGAATGACACATACAGTTAAAGGTGCTTGAATTCGGTGAAAGGCAGAAATTGCCAGTGCATCACAGATACGCCTTAGCATAGTTATATTATAACATTTATGTAAAAATCCTGCATAGTATGCCTTTAAATTAAATATGTTTTGTAACATTAAGTATTAACATTAAGTTTTTTCTGAAATAAGTGTAAGTTTATCCAAAAATTTTAATTTCATAGTTTTTGATATCCAGTGACATGCATGCATAGACAAAGTTAGATTAACCAAAAAAAAAAAACAATACCATCACCACCTTTCATGCAGAAGTTGATTGGGTGTTTTTCTGGTCTCTTCCCACAATGCTGTAAATTTGGAGAGTGCATGTGCAATGTGGGGTTTCATGGCATGAGTGACCATTTGTTACATACTTATTAAGTAGTTAAATAGTCATTTCAATGATGACATTAATATTTTGTTAAATTTTTACAAAAGATGGACAGTGAAGCATTGTTTTATTTTCCTCTACTGACTATCCTGTACACGTAGCCTTGTAATTCTTATAATATGTACCTTATCAGGTCATGATGGTCCAATAAGTCTCAGGAAAGGAGCATCTGTAAAATAAATGAAGGAAAATTGTTGTTTATAGGCATGTGTATTTGCATCACAATTCTCTCATATTTATCAGTTCCAATAACTTCAAATGCCAGGCAGTGACCTGTGCCAATAATGTTCTTGGTAGTGTCATAATACTGCCTTGCTGAATTATGACAGTATTACTGACTAGTATCATATAAACCTCCAAGCCTTCTTTACTGGCATACAGTGGCCTCCAAAATTATTGGTCCCTCAACAAAGATGAACAAAAAAATCTGCATACAATAAAAAATTGATAATGAGCTATTTTGTATGCTCCAAAATCACAAAAACCTCTACATATACAGTGAGCTCCAAAAGGTTTGGGACAAAGACCTTTTTCTTGATTTGGCTCTGTACTCCATTTCATTTTGGACTTGTAATAAAGCAATTCACATGTGGTTTTACTATGCAGAAATTACAGCACTTTTCATACATGGTCCCCCCATTTCAGCATCATAATGTTTGGGACATATTAATGTTATGCAAATGAAAGTAGTCACGTTTAGTACTTTGTCTCATATCCTTTGCACGCAATGACTGCTTGAAGTCTGTGACCTGTAGACATCAGGTGCTGAGTATCTTCTCTGGTGATGCTCTGTGAGGTCTATACTGCAGCCATCTCTAGCTCCTGCTTGTTTCAGTGGCTAGTTTTCCTTTTTTCCTTAAAGTTTTATCCCTTAAGTTTAATGCTAATGCCTTAAGTTTTCTCTTAAGCATATGAAAAGTGTATTCAATTAGATTGAGATCAAGTGAATGACTTGGCCAGTCAAGAAATTTCGGCTTTTAAAAACTTTAAAAAATTAATGCTTTAGCAGTATGTTTGGGATCATTGTCTTGCTATTGGTGGAAGTGCTATCCAATGAGTTTAGAGGCATTTTCTTGAACTTGAGCTGATAATATGCTTCTGTACACTTTGGAATTCATTCTGCTGCGGCTATCAGTACCTACATAATCCATGAAGACAAGTGAGCCAGTACCTGTGGCAACAATACAAGCCCAAACCATAACACTCCCAGCACCGTGTTTCACAGAAGAGGGGAGGTGCTGTAAAATGTGCTGCAATTTCTACACGGTAAAGCCACAATTTATAAAAAAAATACCTGTTAATAAAAGCTGAGAATGTGCATTTTAACCACATATGATTCTTGTTCACTGAACATGCCTTAAGTAGACTGTAAGACGTTATAATCTTATTTTCCAAAAGGATAGATGTTAAAATTATTTGGACCTCTGTTTTCAGTTCTGAATAAGTCATTCCTACATTGAAATATGGTGGTGAATCTTTGGTGTTAGAGGGTTTTCTGTGGGTTCAGGGGCTCTTGTTAATGTCAATGGAATTAAGAAGCAAAACATTTTGGCCAACAACCTGCATCCCCTCTCCCTGCTCCTAGCAAGCTCAAACTTGGCCACAAATTGACGTTTATACAAGAGAGTGATCCTACATATACCTCAATTCAACCAAGAAATGGTTAATTTGACCACAGAATTAAAATTTGGAATGGCCGTCTCAGTCTCCAGAGTTGAACTGAAATTTGTGGTTTGAATCTAAGAGGGCACTGACAAAAAATATGAATGATCTTGAAAGACCATATGGGAGAAATTTTCAAATATCTCCCCCAATACATTCACCACGCTCATAAAATTCTATAGAAGACCGCTAAAAAGTTTTATTCCTGAAAAGGGAGGGTGAACAAAGTACAGAAAACAGGGGTACTAATAAAGAAATACTTTTTCTCTGAGCAATTGTATTAGTATAAATGCATCCAATATTGGCCATTACCCCTAACGTTTATTTTACACAGCCTTTTTTGCTAATCTTTGTCAAGGGTCCCAGTAGTTTTGGAGGACACAGTATACTGTGCCATGTTTCATATTTAAGTATGCATAATCACTGTGGCAGAGAGGACTTGGTTAACCTCTGGTGCAATCAGCTATTGAAATGCAAATGCAGCAGTTTATGCTGAGTGCATAACGTTGTTGTTGTGGGTTCTTGGACTGAGCGTGTGATGCTAATGAAGAGTGGTCTCTAATGCAGCTGAAGGTCTGCTGTTGCCAGGAGTGACTGGGCGTGCCAGGGAATTGCTGTAGTCTTAAGAGTGTGAACTGCACCGTGAAGTGCCGCAGTGACCACCGCATAAAGACACAGTGCATCGTTCTGCCAAAGACTTTCTATGATACTGCCTCAAGAAGACCAATGCCATCGGTATGTTTGCACGTGCATTTTTAAAACTGGACAATAAAAAGGGATATTTTAAACTTGGAAACACCGGCAAAATTGTTCAAAATTGAGATATAACCCAGGTTGTACAAATGGTAAAAAAAAGTTGATTAAGCTGATTTTGCTGATACTGTATTTGAAATTTTGTGGTTCCAAATATATTGACCTTATGGTGCGTTCACACCATTGGAGCAAAACCATGGTCAATCTGCAATGAGAAGGTCTGTGTCCCTGCCTCCGAGAGATTTCACCTATCCATATATTTACTGGGTGTTTGTTGTGCTTTTAAGGAGGTTCAAATTTTTCAGATGGAAATAGGAAGGTTTGAATGCTTTCTGTAATATTGTGGGGACATACTTAATGATATAGCTTCACTTTGAGCCACTAGACCAGTTTTCCTGTTTGAAACTGTTATTGCCAAGTGGACGGCATAAAATCAAAGTGAAATGAAAATGGCCAAATATCAGAGACAGCACTGTGCAGTATCCCTCATTATAACCCTAACCCCTGCAGTGTATATAAATGTGGCTCTAGTAGACTAGCATGTGTTGTACTTCTGTTACCGAACAAAATCAACTAAATGTTTTCCCTGATGGTCCCACACCCAAGTACTGGCCAGACCTGAAGACTGGTATGTATGCATAAAACTGAGTTTTAAATAAATCAGCACTTTTTCTGCAAATTTGTTTTCCTTAGAAATTTATGGAAGGTGGAGGAAGATATTAATTAAACGCAGCACACAGTTGTCCTTACCTTAAAATATTTATGCTGTGTTAAACTTTAACGTTATGTTGAAATAGTAAATTTATGGCTTCATTACCAGAACACAGACAGGTTGCAGACAAAGGAATTTGAAAAGAAAATGAAGACATTTTTCAATTTCACACGCTACATAAGTCAATAGTAAGACAATTCATACACTAAACCCAGTGCTTATCATTAAAGATAGACCTAATATATATTTAATTACATTTGTAGAGTGACAGAAGTCACTAATGTTGCACCCTTAGTGTGATACCCCTGTCCCAATGTCTGATTTCATCAGCAGTGTTGCTCTCTTAAATTTTAGACACTACAGCTACAGTAGGGGAAAATGGCAGAGGGGACCGCTCTATAAGTGGCATGGTGATAGGTGTAATGATACATGTTCTACAATGTCTTTATACATTATTAATGCATTTTCTGATATCTCTATGCATAGACTAATTTGTACTAATACACATAAAATTCAATATTCTTAACATGTTAAGCTTAATATTTGCTTAAAGCTACCAAAAAGAGATGATGGCGATTGTCCATACCAGATGCTCAATTCATCAAAAACTCTGAATGTGAAACAGTCTACCTTTTTACCCTCTACAGGGCTAAGAATTTGAGGTCCTTATATACCAGCAGAAGTTGTGAACTCAAAAAGTTTGTTGCTTTTGAAATTTGCAAACCAAACCTACTTTTTTACTGAATGCATTTCACCCACAAACCGCCATTCAGGTCCTGGATTACTGAGAGACAATGAGTTACTGAGTCAGTGACTGTTCTTTTTAGTGGCTGAATGCACACAAGAGCAATTGCTGTTCTTCCCTGAGAAGTATATCTCTGTCCAATAAACTGTACCCATCTTCTCTATGAACATTTGTTCCAACCCTTACCCACAATTTCCATAGAGAAATGCTATCCCAAGATTGATTTGGGTGTGCCCTAATTTGAGCAAGGGTTCCCCTGCTTTGACACCCGTCTCCTCTGGAGAAACGGGTGAAGTCACAACAGTGAGCTCTGGAATGCAAGACTACTCCGTGCCGCACGCTGATCTCCACTCTGGATTGGTAGGGGATTAGTCTCCTTCTGCTGTTCCCCCAGGAGCAGACACCTGCCATCTGAAGCACTGGTCCAGTGGGGACCGGGGGAGTCCCTTCAACAAAGCCGTCCCAGTGCTGGCACTTCTCAAATCACACCCCCGCCAAATGCACCTCAAGACTCCCTTCTGTTAATCCAGCCCAGCTCTCTGATGCAAGCTGAAGTGTCTCAGCGATGGCGGTCTGAATGAATCAAATAAAATCTTCAGACACAGAAAGAGGACCAACGGCTTGCTATTGGAAGTGGCTGCAGATTCAGGACCAGCACAATAATAATAATAATAATAATAATAATGAGAAGGAGAAGAAGACACATTTGTAAAGTAACCATTGTCATCTGAATGTCTTATTTATTATTTAATTTATAATTTACCTGCCAAATGCACAAGCACAGCGACTTAAAAAGGCTGAAGCTGTTTTCTGAGCATAATTTGATTATAAATTTGGATATCATTTATATATTTGGGTATAATTCCATTGTCCATAAAAACCTTCAATTAAATAGTAATGGCAGCACAGCGTAGGACACACAAAGAAATGATTTCTTTATGGCTTCTATATGAAACTTTATTGACGTTTTATCAAATTAAGGTACAGTAATACCTTAATCCCAAACATACTACATTACATGTATTAATAATGGGAAAAATACTTACCATTTTAGCATCTATCAAATTCCATTTGTCTGACTGACCGCTCAGCACACCTTCAGAAACAGAGAAGCATCGGCACCGTTTGTGTTTGACCTCTGAGCCGCCTGACTGCGGGAGCAGACCGCCCTGGAGAGGCCGCAGTCGGCCCTGTGCTGGAGGCGCTAGCCCAAGGCCCAGGGCCTCCCTGCTCAGGGACAGGGAGTGATAGGGCCCATCAGGCACGAAATGCACCGGGCCCCCCGCGGTCACTGAGGAGCTGCTCCACAACTCTGCACTGATGTGCACAGGACAGGAACAAAAAGGCCATCAAACTGTACGAAGGATGTGCTCAGCATGAAAAAAGGATTATATTTTTAGACTATACTGTATATATTAACTTGAATGTCAGATTTATTTGCTGTGCACGAGAAAGTTTCAATGTTCTATGTTAGTATTCTTCTAGAAATATATCACAATAATTTACAATCAAATTAGTAGAAAAAAGAAATAACTACAGATAAGGATGTCATGATAAAGTCAGCTCTTGTATTGCATTACATTATTGAACTCTACATTTAATGTGTATTTTAAAACAGGGTATTTTTCCAGAGTAAGAAATCTTGCGTTCAATTTAGTTTATGCCTAACAATAAAACGTGATATATAGTAATGTTCCATAAAAAAGGAAATGTTAATGAGATCAATCAAGAAATGAAATAAAGAAAAAAGCCGAAAGGCCTTTTTAATGAAAAGATAAACCTAGGTTTGCAATATTTTCACACTTATTTATATTATTTTGGGGTGAAGTAATAATATGGATGCCCTTAAAGTAAATGACAATAGGTTCTCTGAATGACATTTTTAGAAATAGCCTATGCGAAAATCATTTCCATAACAAAAGCAAAGCATGTTGCCCCACCCCCCACCGCCTAGATTTTATGAAAATCAGATTCAGGGGGGTACCTAATTAGCCATGATTCAGGGAAAAGGAAGGAGAGCGGTGTGAATAAATTGAGACAGGGACGGTAAAAGCGACAGACGGGTGATTAATGTGGAGGGTCTGCGATGCACATGGATGAACGCCGGGGCACTCTGTCTATCCAGAGCTGGCTCACGGAAGTGGTGTCTCTCAGGGAAGTGTTACTTAAGAGAGTCAAGCAAGCGGGCTTTCATCACATCTATTCTAGCTTCTCACAGGTCACCGAGGGCCAACAAAAGTACGGTAACTTCCCACATACAGCACACACGTGCTCATCTGCACACATGCATTTACACTCTCATATAAGCACACACTTACACATTTACACGTGTGCATTCACACTTGCTCACTAATCTGAAATCTAGACAAGAAGCAAGTTTTTCTTACCATAACCAAACGGCTTATAATGAACTTGAAGCTAAAGCTTTCATTAGCCCGTATATAAACAACCACCCTCATTCCACGTATTGAATAATAAAATGCTTTCTGTTACGAGGGCTATTTCTATTTTTAAAAGAACGTGCAGTTGTCTGGTAGCGGGTATGAAGAAGTGATGGCGCTTTGCCGTGATCCGGATCCTCCTGCCGGTGTGAAGAGTATCCAGGGGAGGACGGCTAATTAATATGCGGCGGAGTGTTGAGCGCCGAGCTCGCGCCTCTCGCTTCCCGCGCCTCCTTCAGCAATCAGCGCGCCCCGAGTTTGGCAGCGCTAATTGACGGGGGGAAGCGCAGCGGCGCTCTCGCCCGCCGCTAATGGAGGGCGCACGCCACTCTCCCGCCTCTCCCGCCCGGCTCGCCTCATTAAAAACCCGGAGAGGAGGAAGGTCAAAGGAAGGGGGCCGCTTTCATCCAGGTATCTGATGCCTCCTCGCTTCTCCGCGGCATGGTAATTTGGGGGGGGGGGGAGACGCGAGTCTCCGGCAAAGGGGAGAACCGCGCAGCCCCCGCGGCACTGCGACTCTTCCGTCGGCCACTGACAGGTCTACCCCAGAGGGTTTCGGCGTGACCGATGCATTTCAGATGGGAGATACAGACACAATGCATTTTCTTGTGTCGAACCACTCAAAAGTACACCCTCTTAAAAAGGCTCACGGTGTAATATCATTTATGATCGATGCAGATCTTGTCAGATTTGACCTCAAGCTACTTTTTTTTGAATACCTCATTTCTCCTAGCTGGGAACAGCAGAACTATGATCTCATTGAATGCAATTTCTTTCTTTTTTTTCCACACAGTAGCAACATTTTTTCATTTGTTTTCATCTTATCATTGTGAAAAAATATTCTACAAAAAAAAAAGTCTTTCTCTGGGTGAAGGGACTAGCCTCTTGTGTTAGCATTGTAATTTTTTAGCGAAATCAGAACGAAACAGAATGAGTAAAGAAATGGTGACTTGAAAACATAAATTAAACATAAGACCATACTCTTAATTCCTCTATTAATTACATTAATTCCATGGTCACCATTTCTGTGACATATAATACACATATACAAAAACATTGTAGACAAGCATGTCACAGTGCAGTGTTCAAATTTGTTCCTACTTGACATATGCTACTGTCTTTCTATGGTAAACCCATTATAAATTTATAACCTGTGCCCTGTCACTTTGTTGCCATGTCATAAATAGCATTTGAACTGTAATCCTTTTACTTCATTATGAGATGTGCTTCTTGGGCTTCAGAAGGCTAATTTTAACACGAGGAGAGCATTGTATCACTACACAGTGAAATCATAATCATAAATAGAGATGATACACACGTTTCATACAAACATACCTATAGCTTTCAATGCAAATGGAAACCATTTCCGTAGGTTTTGTTCCACTGAAATGCACTTAATATAGGCTGTATAATGGGTACATGAACATAATGCTTTTGCAGCTAAAGCCAGCCTGAATCACTAATGGATTTCAGTCTGTGTTCCTCCACAGCTAGTGCTTTTCAGCAGAGCAGGCATACAACCGCAGATTGGGGATGAGTAACTATGCTCTGCTAGACCAAAGTCTTGGAGGTGGTAGAGTCCCTATTCAATTGGCATCTGATCTGAACCTGCCAGACTCTGTGAGGTGAATGTCCAAATAATGACACCCCAAAAACAATAATGGGGCAGGTAGAGGGAACACCGGTGGGTCCTAAGGCCCTGAAGGACAGAAGCACCTGACATAAATGTACCCCACCATCTCTGCAAAGAATGTTGCCCAGAATTCTTCCCAAGGAAGGCTGAACTTAAATGGCCCCCTCCCCAAAAATGCCCTGTGATGATCGTGCTCAAAACGTCAGTGCACGCAGCCAAGAACGAGGAGCCAGGATTGTTATCAACACGTTTTTTTTTCTAGGTCACTGGTTGTGTGATGTGCCAGCTCTCCAATTACCAGCCAAGGCAGGATCAGGGATGAGGCAGCAGTCATATCATATTCATCCGTCTTCCTCAGGCACATAGCAGGTCGCCTAAGATGTGGAGACAGACTAGAAAATGTATTTTTTTTTTCTTTTTTGTCGGAGAGAAAAACATTTGAAATATTTAAACGTAGAGAAGTCTCACAGGAATGGAGTGCTTTGTATTGCTTCATATTATATTTTGATAAACCTTCAGAAGTACAAGGGTCTTCCATTAAACTATGAAATGTTGAAGTCGACACAAATTCACATTTGATCAAATCATTCATGTTTTTAAAGCTTGATACAGTTTGGAAATTGAGGGAGGTTGAGAGTTTGACAAGTCGATACCAAGGGATGGATCCTACTGCTGACATAAATACGTGCTCCTTTCTGTTTGCTTCCCACAGTAACAGATCCGGGCCTTTTTAGACTTGAAAATCCACTGAAATATAATAGAACATCAGCAATATGAACCTCAGAATTACAGACAGACCGGCCAGCTGAACAGGCTGTGAACCCGCACGTAGCACAGGCAGCTACGCTTAGTGCTATCCTTATAACAACATCTATTTTCTTTGTTATTATAACTGGTACAAAAAAGATAAGGGGTCACCCTTTTTAGTCATTAAAAACCAGATAAACTAGAACTCCTGTCCCTCTCTAGATGAAGGTTTGGTCCATCCATCAAATCAGTTTCCAAGGGAATGGCATAATGAGATGAAAACAAGGCAGCGTTTATGCTAGCATTTGTCAAATACAGACAGACTATTTTTATTGTTGCATTTATGTTATATTCTAATATACTGCAGCTTTTGGGAACCCAGTGTTAATTTTTTTAAATGTCCAGTGATCCCAGTTTACAGCTTGTTTGGTGATTGGTTATTGACAAAGAATGTAATTTGCAGCTAAAATAAGAGCACGTTTAAATGAGAATAGTGCAACGCAAGCAAACATTCCAATAAATTATTCACATTAAAAATGGTGTATTTTGACTTTTAAAGTTTCAGGTTTCACAGTTCAAACATTTCAGTTCCGAACAACACCCATTGTTGTATCTCTGAGGTTATATATTTTAATGGAATGTTGATTACTATACATACTTTTCAATGGCCAAATGGCAACCATGGCTGTAACGCACCTGGGACATTTTGGGTGTCATTCTCCCTCTCAACTTAAGACTTAAAACACAAATGAATTAAACATGGACAACTTTGACATCACACACTATTTCTGCCAACCTAATGAACACAATTCAGACTGAACCCTGACTATTCCTACCTATTCCACAGGAAACCTGCAATTGGCACAACAGTAACAAAGAGAGCCAGGATATGCAAAATCCTTATTAGTGCACCGCATCACTGAGACACCCGCAGAGATAAAGGAACACCAAGGGAATTCCAGGCAGGAACAACACAGTTTTAGCAGGGGTACTAGATTTATCAACAGGCTAGGAGGCAAGTGTGGGATTTTCATTTCATTATTAATGTACCGACTAACTAAAGAGACTGGAATTTTCAATCCAATTAAAAATGGCCACCTTATAATGCTGCCACATTCAAATAAGATAACCTGGCGAAGAAAGCCCTGTACAAACAGATACACAGTTTAATGTGCTTGTTATTTGATCAATCTGAAAGGAATTGGACATTATTAAGCACTTAAAACAAAATAATAGTATTAATGTCACATCTATTGTAGGAAAATAAAACACCTGCCAAAGGCTGAAATGATTTCTTTTGTGTCTATATTTGTGTGTTAGTGTCTATGTCTGTGTATGAGAAAATGCATGTGTGTGTGTGTGTGCGCGTGTATGTGTGTGTGCATATGTATGCGTGCGTGTGTGTGTGTGTGTGTGTGTGTGTGTGTGTGTTGGTCGTGGGCCCAGTTGTCTACAGCTTGTTTTGGGCTGCTGATAATTTCCTCATTTGCTAGCAGGAAAATAGCTAATTAAAACCCACTTCAACTAACAAGCTGTCTGGGACTATGCTAATGTTGTTCTGTGTGCCTGCTATTTCCGTTCCTGTTCCCTATAATCAGAGGCTGTTTCCCTCCTTTTATGGTAATGGATGGAACCACTGATGTAGTGCCTACCCCACAGGTGTATACACTTGCCGGAGGCCTGCTATCACTCACTCAGTTTTCACTACACCTCAGCATTGAGATTTGAAAATGTACAGTTGTCGGAGAGGTGATGCGTCCACACGAATCTCTGCACTCTCCAAGCATAAAATGCATACAGTGCGATTCACAGCTCATGAGCATTTTCTTGGAAATATGCTTCTTTGCAAAGGACAATTTTAAACATAAAGTGGATTTGCATCATTGAGAGCAAAAGAAGATCAAATTTAGGGTATTATTTAAATAGGTTAAATACAACATTCTTCTTCTTATTTATATTTTTACTTTTTGTACTGTACATTCATGTCTTTCTTGTTCCAAGAAAACCTTCAATGAGCACCAGGGCAGCACAGGGAAGTTTTAAGAATAACGATGATCGCTGGTAGACACCAGTGATTTCTATTGATGTTTTGTCTAGCTTTTTTGCTTTTTTTCATATCACTATGATTAAAGGCAGAGTTTAAAACAGAAAACACCCCGCTGATCAAAACAGCGCACAATTTTTAATCCTGTTTGCAAGTTTAATCTTTGTTCTGTCATCTCTTTTAAAAATGTGTTGAAAAGGGCTTCAAAGTTTTACGGTGATGTGACTGCAGCATCTTTTTCTCAGCATAGCAACTCCACTTGGGCAAATGTAGTGCTTGTCAAATATCATCAACATAACTCCTACTGGCCTACAGACACTAATAGTACAATGAAACATTTATGAACAAACTTAGCATAAAATAATAGCAGAACCATCCAATGTTTGATGGCACTCCACATCCAAAAAAAAGATGCTTTCCACATTGCTCTCCCCGGCCTCTGTTTCCAGGGCAACCATATCATAGCATCATTATGTTGACAGTACTTCCCCAGGCATTGAAGAGAACTGCCACCGACAAAAGCTATCCCCTGGAGTCAGAGGGTTGAAAACCTGCACCTTTCAGAGAACTGTGCATATTTCTCTACATCTGAAATTAAAGAGAGGGATCAATCTGTTAATATCCATATTTCTGTACAGCCCAATTTTATCAATAGCATATTAGTTTACATTATATTGTCTTTTATACTTTTTTGTGGAAATGATCTTTTGCATTTGAAAATAAATACAAGTAGTTAGACATATCAAATGCAAGTATTTAAGCCATCGCACAGGCACACGGTCATGCATCTTTGGAACACAATTGCAATGTTTAAAACCAGTTGGGTGACAGCATGTTAAATGGATATCCTTGGCAAGCCCCTTTTAAAAATAAAATAATAAAGCTCATAACAGTGTTTTGTTGTACTCATCAAGGGGCCCCTCCGACACCCATTCTCGTAAACGGCATTGATGTCACCCCTCCGTGTTGCACTTGGTACGTCTCTGCACACATTGCGGTGGTTGAGAGCGGTGCATTGTGGGATCTCATCTGGCTGATGCCAGAGTGGAGCCTGGTAATGAATGGCCTTTCCCTGGAGGAAAGAGCCAGGACCCAGCAGATCCAGGAGAGGCAGGAAGAATGTCTCCCCTCTTTGATAAGGCAGGGAAACGAGGCACAGGGGAAATGTGGGAGGCGCCGCTCTTCTCCAACATGAAAAATTCTGCACCAATCTGGAAGAGGAGCGGCGTATCTGTGAAGCGCTCGCCCCCGAGGCTCCGGCCTGCACACTGCCAGACCGCATCCGGGGGAAGGCATTTTCCCCTGAATGTAGCTGAACCAGGGTCTGCCCCTCTATCCTGCTCCTTACAGAAATTTACATTTATTCCAAACCTGTTCCGACGCACGCACAGGAACCGAGGAATGAACGAATAGCCATAAAACAGTTTAGAAGAGATAAACTTCACAGAACACTGTGCAGAGAACAGAGAAAATGTTAATCAAAAATGATATAACGTTAAATCACAAAATGGAAGGCAATGCAACTGTGGAGCCTTATTCACAGATTCTCCGCAGATTCTGTCAGCTTGGGTTTTCCTAATCTGCTGTGTGTCAGGAGTAGCCAAGCCTCATCCAGGCAGTTTGGTTAGCTTGCCATTTAGGTCAATCTACAGTGCAGTCTGTAAATATTTGGACAGTGGCACAATTTATGTTGTTGTGGCTCTGTACTCCAGCCCACTGAATTTGAAATGAAACAATGAGGGTAAAACGCAGACTGTCCCCTTTAATTTGAAGGTATTTACATCCATATTGGGTGACCCAAGTAGGAATTACAGCCCTTTCAATACTAGCCCCCCCCCCCCTCATTTTAGGAGACCAAACCTAATTGGACAATTGTTTGCCAAGCTGTTCCTTGGCCAGCTGTGTGTCGTCGCATCATTAGCTCAAGAAAACTAGAAAGCGAACAAAAGGTCTAGAGTTGATTCTAGGTGTGGCATTTGCATTTAAGGGATTGTTGCTGTTGTCTCTCAACATGAGAACCAAAATGTCAATTCCAGTAAAGCAGGAAAACATAACCACAAACATTCTGAGAAGCAAAGGGAATTGATCAAACTGAACTTCCTTTGGCTTGTTGAAGACAAAAATATAGGCAAAAAGTCCCCTGAAGCAACAGGAACTGAAAATGACTGCATTGCAGGCCTGGCAGAGCATAACCAGGGAAGACACCCAGCACCTGGTGATGTTTACGGGATGCAGACTTCAGGCAGTCATTCAATGCAAAGTATTTGCAACCAAGTCCTAAAAATGATGACTTCATATAAAATTATGTTCATTTTTCCGAATACATTTGGACCCCTACAATGGGGGAGACTATGTACAAAAGGGCTGTAATTCCTACACGGATCACCTGATATGGACGTAAATACCCTCAAATTAAAACTGTCATGCCATCTTGGACACACCTCATATTCATTGTTTTTATTTCAAATACAATATGCTGAAGTACAGAGCCAAAACAACAAAAAATGTGTGATGGTCAGAATACTTACAGACTGCACGTATATCAATTAATTACTCAATTATTAGGCTCAATGACTCCAAGAAGTATTTGCTTTACACATTTGGTAATTGTGTAATGGCTACGAACTGAAAGGTCACTGAAAAGGTTGATGGATATCAGTACACTACAATTCTCTGCACCCCTTTATTGTCTGTATGGAGAGTAATAAAATAATCAAATGTCACTAAACAAAGGCAGGTAGGATTATAGCACTAGCCCAGATTCAATCTATCCTCAAAGTACTTGGCCCTTAACTGTGAAACAGGAATTAAAGCAAATGTTCCTTATACAGTATTTATCCATTGCCCAAATTAACTTAAAAATAGTACAATAGAACGATAACAATTTTTTGTCGTCAGAGCAAACTTGTTGTGGTTAGAGTGCATCTGAGCCATAAATTTGTGAACAGATGGTATTTATACGCTATATAATTCACATGTGATTAATGCCTTTATTTCTGAAACCATTTTCTGGCTTTCTAATGAAATGAGGTTATAGATTATAGGTAGACGACTCAGAGATAAAGAACTGATACATCAGAAGGGCATTTTAGCAATGACAATTAAGGATTTAAATGCCTGCTTGGGTTTCTCTCAAAGCACGGTGTTAGATTTTTCACCAAAACTATTTCTTTCAGCCAATCCTTCTTTGAATTGCTGCCAATTAAGTTCCACAAGGTTTCTCTAAACTACTTTTTACAGCACATTTTTTGCTGAGCGCCCCTGGCTTGCAGTAGTTAATTGGATTTTAAAAAGCACTGTAAAGTCCAGTTGTCATGTCTGTCCATTTAGATTCTTCTTTCAAAAAACTGAGCTGCCAATTGTTCACCTCTAAACAGGAAAATGTTTGGAATTACCTTGAGTTCTTGACACAGTATTAATATTCTGCACAAGTGCAATCTCAGGACAATGAGATGGGTAGCTGTAACTTGGCATCATGCAAGAATAGACAATCAAGGATAACCATTAAGGGCATCGCACATAACATAACATAACATAACATAACATAACATAACATAACATAACATAACATAACATAACATAACATAACATAACATAACATAACATAACATAACATAACATAACATAACAAACACAACACAACATAACACAACATTGACGAGAACAGGCCATTCAGCCCAACAATGCTCACCATTTTTCTGACTAAATTAGTGCTCAGATTACCTACAGACTAGATAGTATCTAACACCGTATCAAGCCTAGTCTTGAAAATCCCCAGAGTTTTTTTCCTCTATTATAAGCCGCTTTTCCACCGCATGGTACCGGCTCAACTTCGTTTTCCACTGCAGATAGTACCCCCGTCAATGTAGCTGGTCGTCATAGCGACACCGCATGAAACTGCCGTGACGTCATCTTCAACGCGACACACACAGGAACAATGGAGGATGTCGAAGGGATGGTGTTCTTGATTCTCGGTATGTGGCTGTTTGTCACAGCAAGGAGACAAAATTTGTTTCAGAAGAGGCTGAAGGCAGCAAGACAAAAGACTGCTGAAAAAACAGGAGAGTTTGACTCAAGACGATAAGACGATGAGACGACTCTGGTTGCTCAAAGGCGACGCAAGAGGATAAGTGACAATTCTCTCTGACCAATAAGTGGTCTGCAGTGTTTTCACGTCACCTTTTGGTATTGCCTCAGCTCGCTTGGAACCTCGACGGAGGTGATACCAAAAAAAGTACCAGGTACTATTCACAACTTTTGCCGGATGGAAAACCAAAAAAGTTGAGTAGAGTAGAGTCGAGTCGAGCCGGTACCATGCGGTGAAAAATCGGGTGATGTGGCCTGGCAGGCTATTCCACACATTGACGCAACTCTCTGTGTGAAAAATGTCTTCCTAATGACTGTATGGAATTTACCTTTTGCTAATTTCCATTTATGTCTTGTTCTACTAACAGAATTCAACCTGAAGAATCTCTTGTAGTTCATTTTGTTGATCCCCTTTATGAATTTAAAAGCCTCAAATCACCGCTGTCTCCTTTTGCTAGTCTTGAAGAGATTAAGCATCCTAAGTCTTTCCTCATAGCTTTTATCTTTCATACCAGGAATCAATTTTGTTGCTCATCTTCGAACTGTTTCTAGAGTCTCTATATCTTTCTTGTAGTATGTTCCCCAGAACTGCACACAATACTCCAAGTGTGGTCTAACAAATGCATTGTATAAGATAAGTATAACTTTATACTGAATACTTTTGGCTATATAAAAACCATGCTGGCTATCCCTTAGTATGTTGATATTTTCAAGAAACACTTGTCTTTAATGATGGTGGTTTGGGATCAGATTCCTTGGAAGTGCTTGCTGCTGCAATGGCAGATGCTAAGAAGCCTAGATAACATGAAGCAAAAAGACAAGCTGACAGGGCTTGTTAAAAAACCTTGGAGTCAGCCTTGGAATTGGTTTTCCTTGGTGGCGTGGTCAGGTGAAGCTCGCCAAGGGGACGAAAAGCGATACAGAGCTGGAAATTTTCTGTTGGACCTGTAAGTAATGTTACTTTTAGCTAGCTACATTAGGCAGCTAGCTTTTTTTTATTTTATCAAATTCTGTTTTCCCATCGAGATGTCTTCCCTGCTATGGGAACTTCTGTTACTGTTTGTAGTTGCAACTTAGCTAGCTGGGTAATTTACCTGCATTTATTTCAGTCAGGGAAATGGTACTACAGCATGCATTCTATAGCCTTTTTACCACTGTAGGGCTGAACAGTTACCAGGGCCGCTCCATGCCGTTCCGCGCTGCTCAGGACTCGTGGGAACAGTTACCGTTTCTGTTTCCATCTGTCGGGCTGCTAAAACCAGGACTAGGAAGTATCTAAGAAAAACCAGTGACGACAGCAAGTGACGCAGTGGATCAGCGACGACGTCCCATTGTGTATGTAATAAATATGCGCCAGTTGTTGTCATCGCTCTCCATTTTGTTTTGTTTTTGTTATGTTCTGTTTCGTTGGCAGACGAAATGGACGAGGATTCTGTGTATTTTGGTCTTTTTTTGGTTTTTCTTTTTAGTGTATTCTCCACTGACCACGACACAGTTTTGGGAATTTTTATTTATATTAGCTTCTCTACCGACCTAGCTTACGGAAGAGGATCTGAAGAGAGCGGATGCTGACGTAATGTGAAACCAATCAGTGAATACCTACGTCATTAAGCCCGCCCACCCGAACGGTTCTGCTACACTGAGCACGGTTGTCTACCTGTGCCAAGAAAATCGTGCTGGGCACAGTTTGTAAGCATCCGCGCCAAACCAGGTTTCCAGGTGGAAACACCATTGGAACCGTTCTTCTCCTTGCTCAGAACCGTTCGGCCTTACAGTGGAAAAGAGGCTTATCTTGCTAGCTACATGTAGCCAACTCCAGTTCCAAAACAAAGTTGCTAACAAAGATTACCAACCTCACCAGGGTTCACTGAAAAAAAATAGAATGACTACCAAGGCATCGAGTTTACTTGCATTTATTTCAATCAGGGCAACTGAATTCAAAACAGCATGCTATCTAGCTATGTGTTATTATTTCTAACGTTGAAATATAGATATGTTATATAAGATTACATTAAATTTTATGTGGCAGATGCTTTTATCTAAAGCGACTGCATACAGAAGGTCATTGGATGAACTACAGAACACAAGTCAGATAAGGTAGCTACAATTTGCATAAAGAAAGTACCAGTTATCCATAGTCATGAACATACATTTTATGTTGTAGTACAGAAAATAAAGAAGCTAGTATTTGGACAGACTACAGATAACTTGAAAAAGTCATTCACTTTACAAATGTATTAGCTAGCTATGATAGACTGATGGTCTGCTAATGTCACTTATTCCACCCACGATTCCACGTTTACATCCCAATTCTAACTAAATGTCCCGGGGTATTTCACGAAGCAGGATACCAGATTTAGCTGGATAACTGCAGCGAGTATAACCCATAACAGCTCTTTTTACTTCAGTCAAAAGAAGGTTTCAGGTTTTACTTGGTGCAGTTGTCCTGCTAACTGAGTAATCCTGCTTCGTAAAATACTCCCCAGAATACCCAATGAGGAAAAACACAGAATGGCTGCAACAGCACTACGGATAGCTAGCTACTGTACGATATTCCCACATGCTGTGGGTGCACTCAGTGTAAAGGTTATAACACTTCCTAATTACTGTTACCATCTATATCAAATCCTCGATGTTGCTAAAATAGCTATTTTCAGGATCTCTCACATCTTTGCTTGACATTTTGCATATAGCGCTCAAGGTTGTGTCCTCAACAGAGGTGTGAGTGGGGTTAAGGACGAGGGAGGAAAATTTTTTGTTTAAAAATGCAGAGTCTGGAAGGGCCGCAAAATCGTACATGTACAGCTTTAATTTAAGAATTTCAAACATTGCGATTTTGTACAATTGTCCTGTGGCTTCTCACTGATGACTGCATGCAGACAACTACCTGTATTCATAGCTGATTTTGGCAGGGGCAATTCAGCTGTATGTGGGCATGGCTGAGGAACCTGTGTGCAAAGGGTTAAGCCATAGTCTTTGCTTTGCTTTCCTCAATCATTTCAAAATATATACTTTTTTTTAAATGGCATTTTCGGGTTAAAAAAGCCACAAATAAATAATAGGATTTTGTCAATATTCTTACATACATGTCTTTTTCTGAAGCTAAAAGTTCAAGTATGTTGCTTCAAAAACGTATTTGTGTTCACGAACATCTGGTGTTCTGGCTTTTGACAAAAGATTGCCAAATATACACATATATGTATGTATGTCTGTGTGTGTGTACGTATGCTGTGTGTACATATATAAATCTTATTGAATACATATGCAGTGACTTTGTGGCTACTCTGTGAAATGCAGGCATCATAAGGTCGAAACCCTAACTCTCTAGGGTCTAGTAACCAAATCCACTGAACCATTTTGAAATAAATGGCATTTCTCATCTCTCTTTAATTGCTTTATAACTGATGGGTATATTCACACCAGAAGTAATTCAGAGCATTCACAGATGTACAAAAGTGAAAACAGCATCAGAAATCTAGAAATGAAAGCCAAAGCTTCATAATGCCACCAGGGCCCACCCACATTCCGTCTAAACAAGGCAACGGTACATGACAGGATCTCAATTAATGCACGGCACGTACGCCGCGTCATCTTATAGCGAGGTTTTTTTGTCCTCTGTCCTTCACCAAGAACAATGTAATTACATTTTTGATGGGAAGAAGAGCCAAACAAAACAAGAAGTGAGCAGTCAGTGGAGAGAGGAGGCTACACTGGGGGGATGGGTGCATGCGTGGCATTCTGTGTTTGAGCACCAGCAGATGCCATATTAAAAAACCGCTACCTCAAAACACTTCACTCACAAAGCGCTAAATGTTTGATTTCCACATATGGATAATATGTAATCAGTTGCGGCTGAGATCAGTTTCCCCTTTGACTGTAATGTGATCTGAGATCGACAGCTAAAAATTGTTACATATACTGCATGTGCAACCAATTCTATTTCTTCTTCTTATAGTAATAATAATAATCATAATAATGATGATGATGATGTACCAATGGGACATAAGGAACATGTGCTCTTGTGCACACCCACGTGCTTTGTAAGGGCTCTTTCCTGCAGAGTACACAATACATGGGCGGAAAAATAATACTTTATTATACTATTCACATGTTAATCTGTCTGTAATTTAGGTTGGTAAGAGAAAGTTGCAAGAGAATGTGGTCTGATTACTTCTGCCGTTTATACATGGTAGGAGGAGACAAGTGAGTTTTATATTTATTTATTTATTTGTTAACTTGGTGCCCAACATGTTGTTGAGTATGTCCAATTCCCACCTTAATTTGTAATGGCCAATTGTCTGCATCCAGTAGCACACGCTGCAAATTAGCACACTGCATTAGTACACACTGCAATAGTACTGTACATGCTACAGTAGTACACACTGCAGTAACACATGCTGCTCAGTTGCACATGCTGCAGTAGCACACACTGCAGTAACACATGCTGCTCAGTCGCACATGCTGCAGTAGCACACGCTGCAGTAACACATGCTGCTCAGTTGCACATGCTGCAGTAGCACACGCTGCATTGGCACATTCTGCTCAGTAGCAAATGCTTCAGTAGTACACTGCGGTGGCACACACTGCAGTAGCACACGCTACATTCACACATGCTGCAGTAACAGACACTGCGGTGACACATGATGCAGTTACACTGGCACATGCTGCACAGTAGCACATGTGCATTAGCACACATGCTGCAGTAACACATGCTGCTCAGTTGTACATGCTGCAGTAGCACACGCTACAGTCATACATGCTGCAGTAACAGACACTGCGGTGACACATGATGCAGTTACACTCATGAAATTGGCACATGCTGCACAGTAGCACATGTGCATTAGCACACATGCTGCAGTAGTAGCACACGCTACAGTCATACATGCTGCAGTAGAACACACTGCAGTAGCATATGCTGCAGTAGGACATGACCCTGTAGCACATGTGCATTAGCACACACTGCAGTAGCTCACGCTGCCGTAGCACACACTGCATTACTGCATTAGCACACACTTCGGTAGGTTAGTTGGTGGCCTAGAAGCCACTGAACAGTTAGAAGGGCTATATGAGCTCTTTCATTCATAGGTAATGACAGTAAAGATGAGGAAATAGCAGAAGGGGTCAGCTACAATCATGACTTTCTGACACTTTATCAGGAATTCTGCAATATACAAAACGTTGTAGATAATGTTGTCCAGTTCAAAGGGGAGCCAGACAAATCTCCCACACGACTGCTGCAGATTCTCACACAAAACCGCCAAGGCAGGCAAGAACAATTCTTTTAACACATAGCATAGCATAATTTAAACATGAGCTGAAGTCAATAATACACACAACAAATGACCATGGAATCACACCATGTCTTTGGAGGTTAAACTGAAAAAAATGTTTAAAAAATTAACATAATTTCTGTCAGGTTTCAAGTGGATAGTACTGCAATGTCTGGACTTTTTAGCAGTCTGCGCTCTTGTGTGTACAGTATTAAAGCATGCATCTGTGCACATGGGCTGTAGAGACCTGAGCCACAATGCATATAGCATTACAAAATGTATCTGTGTGTGTGTATGCGCGTGTGTGTGTGTATATGCGTGTATATATGTGTGAGTATGTTTGTGTGTGAACGTGTGTGTGTGAGCGTGTGTGTAAATGTGTGTGCGTGTGTGTGTGTGTGCAAGCATGTATGTATATGCATGTGTGTGCGTGTTTATGTTTGTGTGTGTGTGTGTGTGAGTGAGAGCGAGGAGACCAAGTGCTGCATGGTGCACATGGAGACAAACAGCAGAAATGGTGAAGATCTGTGCGAGACTAAATTATGTAGAATATTGACAAGAATTATTTTTATATATAAAGGATGATCTTCCCAACATTATGGTTATGTAAAATTCCTTCAAGATCTCAATCTTAATACTTTTTTTTTGCCCTTTTCTCTCCTGTAGGGAATACCCAATATTCAATAATCTGGTGCCAGATACACCAAATACATGAGTTGAGGGAAGATGCTTAATGTGTAGCTCAACAGACTACCAGACAATAACTAGTGGATGGGGAGGTGCTACATAGACCGGTGGGTGCCAGCCACAGTTGGCACCGGCACAGTCTGGATTTCATGCCAGAACATGGATCCCATCAGTCCACTACAGCAGTGCCTTAACAGGATGAGCCACCCAGCAGCCCCAATGTCACAATCCTTTGATCAGTCAATAGATCAGCAAATTAATAACTGTTTTAAGCTGACCAATCAATTATTTTTTTATTGTGGCATGGCGCAATCAGTTTTATTACAAAAACATTAACAACCTATCAATTCAGCAATTGATACAGCAGAATGTAAAAAACACGAATGCCACCCCCCCCCCCGACTATTCAGAATCAGCCAGATGCTCTCACACTCAAAAAAAAAAAGACATGAACCCTCAGAACCCTAATTTATGTCTTTCACAGTGATACATTCTGAAGTAGTTTCATTCACCTCTGCCGCAAGTGCTAACATCAGACAGATAACCTTGCCACTGTTTAGCAGCACTTTACACAACTGCTAACCCCAAACCCCTGGTACACATAAACATACTGGAGTATTCAGTGCAAACTCCCTTAAATGATTGTGCCGAACATGCATTTTTTGTTGCTGCTGTCGGTTTTTGCTTACTATAATAATTGTGCTGTTTTAAATTAAAGCAACAAAACATTGGACAAACTAGAGGTCATTATAATACTATTATATTATCATAAGTCATATTATTATTGCCTTACAGCGCTTATGCAGAAACACTGCGACACCATAATATGGAGCTAAATTATACAATTAAAAGTAATTTATAAGCATATCTAAACTCAATTTCAGCAGTTATTCACATCATAATTCTCCCTAAGCATTTCAGTAGCTGGAAGCTGCCATCTACCTCATTTCAGTAATGGGCAATTGCACAGCCCCCCTCTCCAATTTTTGATCACTCGTTGGAATACAGAGAGATGAAATCATAAAAGACCATGTGATGATAATGTGTGAAATCTCTTGGAATCTGTTGAAATGATTTCTTATCTTTGAATTTGTACATGCCATTTTGGAGAAAACATTGAGGGGCGGGGTAATGAGTAACATCATTGCAGGTAAGTCATAGATAACCGAGTTGAGCTTTAACATTTTAAAGAAAAACTGGGGAATGGAAGTTCATTTTTAAAGCTATTTGTATTTAATTAAGCTGAGGATGTTAGTTATACCTTACCTTAATTGTTAAAGAATGCTGCAGATTGCATTACACATTCACACTGGAGACAATTCTCTTGTTATGGTTTTGTTGCTGAAGTGCTGTTAGGATTATGATGGAAAGAGTGTTCATTTTAGCCTTTCTTTTATATGAACTGAAAGTGCTTATTCATCTCTCTGTCTGAATAATGTCTCCAAAGCTAATATGCTTTATTTAACACACCCTTAAATTATATCCCTTCACACTGAAAGATTTTTATGGGAACGCCAGCCATTATCAACTGAAATGATTGATATTTATATTTCTGATTATCCATAATCAATTATACAGTCTATACAACAAAACATATTGGCGAATAACTAGAAATAGGTATATGCTAGTTTTCCTTATAATTTCCTGATGTGATATATAGGCTACTGTATTTGATACATAGATAAGCTATTCATCTGTGTAGATAGGCAAACGAAAATATGCAGGGCATTTAATATACGGCTCTATAAAATATTTTATCTGATGAAAGAACTTGATATTCACCCCAGTAATAATTCCAAGAATTGCACGAATAACAATACCTAGCGAATGACACCAACAGCCTCGTGATTTTGTAATTCTCCACCTGCTACTGTATCGAAGCTCCCCTTTGACCAAAGCCCAATTAAAACCTGCCTCTCAACGCTGACTGACCTCTTCCGTCATGAATATTTATGTAACAGAATGCAAATAAAACCCCGCGCAGTGCACAACAAAGAGCTCGAGGAAGAACAAAGAGAGTCCCTCTTGGGCGAAGCAGCATGGATGCCATCACTTCGAAGCACCGTCACACTGAGGACAGGAGAATGAAATCTGCCACAGCAAATTAAACCACTGCGCGGCAACAGCCCTGCTAACTCGCTCAATGACCCCCCTCAGCGCCTTTGAAATATGCCCCCCATTTTAAAAAGACAGGACCGTGGAAAAAAAGACGTCTAATGGTATAAATCATTTTAATTTATTGTGTAAATAGCGGCGCTCTGAAATGCGATCTCTCACACTATGGCACAGACTCCATAAATATTAAATGAATCAGGGGAGAACGTTACCCAGAGGAAATACTGTGATATCGTCCAAACAGTAAAACATTTTAATTTCCAACCCAAATAAGTGACATGCCCTTTATTCATACCATTTTCGTTTGCTATTTTGGATAATATAAGGAAAAAATAGTGATGCTGTATAGCGAGGTTTATTGCAAATTTTATTAGCACGCACTACGACCAACAGAATATTGGACATCACGAATATAAACGTAAACGCAAAAGAAAATGCGTGCGCTTGTTTTTGAATTCTGCGAGAACAGGGCATAGGTCAGAATTAATAGTCAAATAAATAAGTAATAAAACCCATGGCTTCATAGATAGTGACATTTAATGCAGGAAATGTGCCAAGTAGTTGCGGCGTACAGGGGTCTGCTTGTAAATAATTAATCTTTGCTCTTCATGTCTTCTTGTCAGTACAGACCGGGGGCTTGTATCCTGGCAACGCGCCATGGTTTCCACATGGTGCAGGGAGAGGATCCCCTCGGGGGGAGCCAGTCATCTCAGGCTGGAACTCGCGCGGAAGCCAGCGTCCACACGCTCCGCCGCTCGCGCACCACTTCTCGCTGACATATGTACCCGGTAAACACCGAGAGTACAGCGTCCCTTCCTGCTAATGCCCGTGTAATGAGACGTCTTCATTTACCTGCTCGTGTTATTTTGAATATCACGCGTATTTCCAAAGAAAATTACACGGTTTATCAAAAGCACTCGATTGATATTTTACCAAAGAGCTTCACACCTGAGTTGCTATACACAGCTTGTAGATATCACTGGCGGGCAGTCAACAAAAGTGATAATCGCTTTTCACCTAATACTTAATTGCAGATTCATTATAGCCTGGGACACCATTCTTCTTTTCAGTTGCATTGTATCTGAATGCATTTTGCTAAATCTACGAGATAAAATCTTTTTGGAATTACGGCATTTGTTTAAAATGCAAGAAATGTGTAGAACTTGTGGAGGCTACTTGTCGAGACCAGTGATTGTGTTTGCCAAACCCTGGAAAATTAGAATAAACAATACATGTTTTTATTTTATAGTAGATGAGTAGAAAAATATAAAATGAGATGACCATAAAACATACACAGGAAAAACGTGAAATATTAAGAACAAAAAATCCATGCAGAACCAAGGCTTAAACATATTATTTTATCCAGACCTTCAGAACTACAGCTGTTACCCATACGGGCATATTACTAACAAAAGTACATAGACTCTACTGGAGGAGCTTGGTTTTATTTTTATCTAATCTTTGTTTATAAGTGAAATAAACAGCATTAATGATTCTAAATTTGATATGAAGACCTGTTCCTCTCAACAATATTTTATTCCTCCCGCATCAATAGCATCAATAATATCAATAATTCTGAACAGAATGCATGGATGCACATTAAATTCAACCTGTTCGATCTATATACAGTGCTCTGAAAAAGTATTTGCCCCCTTCTATATTTACTCTGTTATTGCATATTTGTCACACTGAATGGTTTCAGATAAAAATGTAATATTTGGCAAGGGGAAACTATGTAAACATAGAACACATTTTTTAAATTATTTCATTTATTTAATGAAAAACGTTATCATTCACCCATATCACCCCTGTGAGAAAGTAATTGCCCCCATAATCACTCAATTAACCAATTCAGCAAATTTAATTGATAATTACATTCAGCGGATTGAGCACAGCCAGACTTGAATGTAGCAAGCCCTGTTGGATCAAAACCCCACTCATATTGAACCTTACCATCAGCGTTAAGTAGTCACCATGACGTTTCTACAAGCACGCTATGCCAAGTTCATAGGAAATTCCAGAGACATGAGAAAAAAGTTGTTGAAATATATCAGTCTGGAAAGGGTTCCAAAGCCATTTCTAAGACTCGGGGATTCCACCAAACCACAGTGAGAGCCATTATCTCCAAATGGATAACACTTGAAACAGTGGTGAATCTTCCCAGCAGTGGCTGGCTTGTTCTTCCCAGAAGAACAACCAAAGAACTGCGGGCCTCTCTAGCCTCAGGGAAAGTCAGTGTTCATGACTTCACAATAAGAACCTGGGCAAAAATGGAATTTGTGGGTGAGTCAAAAGGCAGAAAGCACTGCTAACCAAGCACCTGGTTGATCTCTGAGTCTTTTGGGATAATGTCCAATGGACAGAAAAGTCAAAAGTGGAACTATTGGACAAGGCCCATTAAGTCTGCATGAAGCAAATGCAGCATTTCACAGTAAGAGTATTGTACCAACAGTCAAAAATGGTGGTAGTGTGATGGTGTGGGGGATGCTTTGCTGATTCAGGACCTGGACAACTTGCCCATTATTAAATGAACCACAAATTCTGCTCTGTACCAAAAAAAGTCTTAAGGAGAATGTCCAGTCATCTGTGAGCTGAAGCATAATTGGCCTATGCAGCAAGATAATGATCCAAAACATTAAAACAAGTCCACATCTTTACTGGCTGAAAAAAAAGCTAAATTGAAGTTTTTGGAGTGGCCTAGTTGAAGTCTGGAATTGAACCCAACAGAGATGCTATGACAGGACCTGAAAAGAGCAGTTAATACTACCAATTTGTCTGAATCAAAGCAGTTCTGAATAGAAGAGTGCACTAAAATTCCTTCATAGTAATGTGAAAAACTGAAGTCACACCATTGACAAGTCCTCATTAAGGCCTTTTGGCATTGATGTATCCAAATAATGGATCCAAAAGGCTTCTCTCTGAAGAAGGTTTTTTTCTCAATTGCCACCCCTATATGGCACCCTGTAATAAAGCCCAAATAGAACATCATGCATTTACTGACACTGTTGGTACACTTGTGCTGCCCATGACATACTGCACAGTATGAAGCAAGAGGCAAATCAAGGCCCCATTATTGTGAGGGGGATATGACTGTAGTCCTCTCCCTGAGATGCAAGGATGGAATCACCAGTACAGTTGGCTCTCATGAAACGGTATGATTCCATTCACAGTAGTGATAAGGATGGAAATGGGTGTTTCTGTTGCATGGTCTCATTAACTTAATACTCATTCAGTTACACTAGGTGGATGAATCACTCTCAGAAAAAAATGTATGGAAAGAGTGTCAAAAAAGGTACAAAAATTGTCACTGGAGTGGTACCCTAGAGGTACATAAAATTGTCCACCTAGCCATGGGTTTAATAATTCATTTGTACCTTTTTTGTTTTTGAATTACTTATTAGTACCCAAAGAACATTTTTGCACCTTTCAGGGTACATTTAGGAATTTTTTTCCTTAAAGAACAAAAATGTACCTCTACTGTACCTTTATTTCCGAAAATGGTCCTGGAGGTCACACATTTGCTGAAGTGTTTGCTCATTGTGAAAGAGACAGCATAAGGTTGCCCAATATGTTGTTTATACCTGATCTACCAGTATTTTGGTATTGTAGGGTTTTAAAAATATGCTATATGATATGTTCAGGTAAGACATCTGAAATGCTGGTAGCATTAGTGTTCATGTGTGTGACTAAACTGGTCTGTTATTGCCAATCTGTTCGATGTAACACACAATAAATATTTTTGCCGAATCCTGAGGGCTGGCCAAGAACAGTGAATGTCTCTTCCAGAGGGGCTGGCTGATTTGCTGACTCCTTATTGTTGAAACATGCACAAGTGGTGCTGTGCAGTCGGTGACAGGATTCATCTTAAATGACTAGTGTCAGGAGGTCAGTACAATAAATTTGAAAGACAGAAAAACAGCACACATATGGATGTGAAATGGTGTTCCTTTTGTAGGTAACTATCTAGTAAGTATTATGTTAATATACTACAGCGCATTGTATATTCGTTGCGTAAGTTCAAAGCACCCAAATACGTTTGCTAGTTCAATTGCTAGCTAACTACTTTCTTTATTATAGCTCAATGGCTAGTCACAAGTAGCTAGCTTACCGAGGGCTAACTAGCTACTTAGCTAACATCCATTTAGTAGTGAAGCCAGCTTAGTTGGCTATCGATAACCACCTTGCCATACATAGATTTATGTATGGCACGGTATGGCACTCAACTTTTTTTGTTATTTATTAAAAGATATAAATACAAAGTGATATAATTTTGACTTTAAGCAAAGAACCTTCTGGAACCTATGTGAAAAGAGCGTCCAGTACCATTTATGGACAAAAAGTTATGGGTCAATGTTTCCAGTTTCTGATTGACAATGTTCCCCACAAGCTGTATCCAGGGTCCGGCTGAACTAGGCTTGCCCAGTCTTGTTCTTTTAAATGCAGGTGTTTAATTTAATGTCATATGTGATATGCATATATGCCACTTACTGTTTGGGCAGATAAGCAGAAATTAAAGAAATGAAAAATAACTTGTATGTAATTGATCATTAATAGCATAAGGGTCTAGAAATGTTTCAGGAGGATTTTTTGTCCTTGCAAGATGAAACCCCCATAAAGGAGACTACGAACTTACCTAAACCAGTATTATACAGTCGGACCCATTCAGCACAGATTAAAACATTTTTCCAAAATAATAATTTCTGCAGTTTTTTAAAATATTGTATGCACAAGAACTTCCTGCATTGTGGTCTCCACACAACGTAATAAAATCTTGTCTAGAAACTGGCATTAAAAAGTGCTGTCATTAATCACACAATGAAAACAACGTACTCATTTCTCTAACAGCTAATTTAAAATTTAATGTAATTGCTCTTGCCTTCTTGTCTGAATAATCACCAAGCAGGTGAGAGATTTCTCAGTTTACTTCCACAACAAAACTAGGCAATTGCTTATTAACACATCCATGCTAAATGCAACCACATCTGCGTTTTTGTATTTGCCCGGCATGCATTATGTCTACGGTTCTCCTTGCCATTACATTCATTTGAAAACGCTTCAAGTAATTGTGTTAATGCTCTCGGCAGGAAAAAAATGTCCGCTTATGTACGCATCTTTTTCCCTTGGTCGATAATAAACCTGTTGTCGAGGTGGGAAAAGCTTGGAAGGCTTCAAAAGCAACCCTCTGTTCCACCTAGCAGGGATATGAAATATTTGTGCAAGCAGATTGATTGCAGGAATGGATTTAGCTAATGGAATTACACGTGTGCATTGCCCTCTTTGGCTTTAAGGGCTCTTGCCTCCAGCAAGCTTGTTTCGGGGCTGAGGAAGGCTTGCCTCTCCGGTCAGGCTAATTAAAATTCTAATGGCTTCTCAGTCAGATGCAAATGGCTTTAATGGCAGAGTTGGAGCTGAGCTGGTGGAGTTGGTGGGGGGTGTGTGAGAGAGAGAGATGGAGGCACACAAAATTAGATTTGCATAAAAAAGTGTGTGTCACTGCTCCTCTGGGCCAGGGGTATGCTTATCTTCACTCTGGCAAATCTCTATAAAGAGGACGGCTTAGTTATTGGTATTGTAAAATGCTATGAACAGCAATATTTTATATGACAGACAATTATGTAGTTTCTGCTTTTTAAAATAGGAGAGGCCTTGGTCCAGAATGTCAGTAGCTGTTTCTAATCAACAAATTTCTGTAACAGAGAAACACCTGGAAATAAATTTAATCCTAATTTATTTCAAGTTAAGTACCACCCACCCACACACACACTTTTTGCCAAGATGGCTAATCATTGCAGGGGACTTTTTCAACCCCTGTCTCTTTGTCACACACACTCACATGTAGAATACAAGTATGAATGTATGGTGCTGTAAAAAGTGGCACAGCATATATGTATCAGGCTAGCTAGCTGTAATTCACTTGATCTCTCTGTGTGAACACTGGCATCTCACCATGTACCCTGCTCTTGCCTAATGGCAGAACCTCAGCAGGAGGGAACTTGGTTAGCTCTTGGGTGGGAAGGTGTTGCTTGAAGTGGTATTGGTGGCCAATAGGGGGTGCCTTCTCTGGTCAAATACTGCCCAGCACAGTGATGGGGACACTGTGCTGTAGATTAGAAGGTGCTGTCTTTTGGATGAGACGGACGTTAAATTGAGGTCCTGGCTCACTGTGGTCATTAAAGATCACATGACGCTTATTGCAAAGAGTAGGGGGGTTCCATGGTGTCCAGGCAAAATTCTCAACCTGCGATCTAATCATCCTTCCATTTTAATTTCCTAAAAATTGTTCTCTTCTTCTTCACCCCAGCTGATGTGTGATGAGCACTCTGGCAATTCAGAAAATGCCTGCTGTGCATCACCCAGGTGGGTGCTACACATTGGTGTTGGTTGAGGAGAGTTAAAATGCTTTGAGTGTGAGAAAAGCACTACATAAATGCAAGGCATTACAGAAATCTGCCTGAAGAGCAGGCAGTTGCAATCTCACTTTGAGATTGCATTGAGTTTTTCAATCATGTTTTACACAAATTTAGTGCAGTGACATCCTGAAAACAATCACAAAGGTAAAAAAGCTAAGTGTAATGAATAAAAAATAAAACAAGGAAAATCTAGATTTATTTAAACTGTGGCTATGGATTAGCAGACAGATAATGAATCATGATCAATAATGGAACAGATGCAAAAAATAATGAAAATAAACGCTTGTGAAGAATAACAGAAGGACAAGTATTTAAATGTCCTAGAAAAGCAAAAATGAGGACTGAACTCTTGACGATCCTGCAAAAAGCAAGGTTACAGATTGACTGTACCCTTTTCTATTTGATGAATGGCTTAGCTGTTGTCACATCTTTGATAATTAGATGAATGCAACCTTGAGCAGTTTTTTTTTTTAGAAACTGTAATTTTATGTTAATTTCCCACCATTGTTAACAGCCATACAGCTCGTCAAATATGAAACAATTAAAATATATTTAATTTGAAAAATTAAAACGGAAGGCATATGTATAATTTTAGTCAACTAATTAGCATTCCATTCAACATCTTTTACAAAAATATCGCAAACATATTATCATCCAATTTCCACCAGAATGAATATTACTGTACTCTACATGGCTATGCAGTACTATGTCGCATATGCTACAGAAATGCACTTCAGGAAATAACATTTCCAGCCCAGCATGCAGGCCTACAGAATGAACGAGTGTGGGTGGGTGTCTAAAGAAAAGGTATTAAAAGGGAATGGCATTGGGTCCCTTTCATAGAGCTATAGATTTTTTAAGAGAAGAAAACAGAAATAGAAGAAGCATTACCAGCCATAAGAATACCGGGTCTCTCCTGACAAAGGTGGATTATTGTTCCCATGACCTCTAATCTCCTGCCGCCCTGGACACTCTCATTTAATGCGTTCACTGACTGGAATTTTAAGGTCAAACGTAATCATTTTGTAAGTGAGGAATATGTTGAGTCGTCTGTATACAAATAAATACTTTCCCCCTTCTTTTGCGAATAGTACTTTGGATATTCTAAATGAGATTATGCATAACGGAGCAAACAGTGGCAGATACAACAGTAAAATGGCACCGTGCACCCCAAAGACAGTAGCGTCACCCACAGAGAAATGTATGAGCACCACTGTTCGGCCTTGGCAGGCACATGGGCAACTGCATGTGATGAACATCTGGTCTTGTGCGCTGTGCAAGATGTGGCCACCGTACCACAATAACCTTCCATTAAGAAGAGGTGAGGAGATGACTGGTCACTGAGTGCAAATTGTTTATTCAAGTTCAGATCGAGAGGGAGAGAGAAAGAGAGAGAGAGGAGGGTTCAAATAAGTACTCTCAGCTTGCTTCCCAAAGCGAAGGCATATCTGTTGCTGCCAGCCCTTCAGCATTGAACTTTTGTGTTGCAAACTTGAAGTCCTCTCTGTGTGACAGCTGTGGTTTTGAAGTGTCGATTCCCATAGAGCAAGCCAAACATTCTCAACCTTGCTTCATAATAGACACAATATGTCTGCAGCACAGTGCTTTAAATGAATGTTAGTGGCTTGAGTGTGCTCATTATACACAGCCCCCTTTAATGGACGTGGTCACTGCTACCTGGGCATGCACAGTAACCATGGCACCTTTTCCAAGACTGGTGAAGACAGCATGTTTGGAGCCCCCTGTGTCAGTGGCTCTGAGACTGGGTCTGCGTCCTCAAGCTTCCAGAGTACTATGGTGATGCCAAGGGGCCACCGTCCTCCCCTTCATTTAACAGTGTTCTGAAAAAGCCCATTTGCTACACTGCATGTGCAGATTTGCTTTCAGTGTGGAAAATATCCATTTTCAGGGTGTCTGCCGCCAATATGTAATGCAACCCCCCACCCCCACACACACAAACACACACACGCACTATAGAAAAACACGATGGAGATTGTAATTCACGTCTTATTGATTCCATGCCTAATAGGTTTATAGCACAGTGAGCTACTCAGACAGGCAATCTATGTGTTTATAGCATGGCAAACAACTCAGACAAGCAATCTGTGTGTTTATAGCAGGACAAACAAGTCAGACAGGCAATGCATTTGTTCATAGCACAACAAGCAACTCATATCTATGAATCAATCCAAGAAGCTTGCTGTGGTGGGCCTTCGGGCTATTCGATCCATGGAATGCTAAAAGAAGCCGCACAGTATGCACTTTATATTTGTCAAACTCTCTGCATTTGTACACGCCACTGGATATTTCCCGTCCCCAACAATTCAGGTTCTCCGTTCAGTTGAATTTTCCAGGAGGTAACTCTGCATGCATCCGAAGGCTGGACCTGACATTTATACTCTGTCTCGTAAAACATTTGGCCTTTGCGTGGAATTCAATTTTTTATAATGCCTGTGTGCTAATCCATATCTATAACAGTGGGTAGCATAGGCCATTAGAATGAACGAGGCAGAACAAGTAATTTGCCAGTCTCATTTAAAATAGCCTCGGGCGAAAAAAAAAAAAATACAATGAGTTTATTTAGATAGTTGTATGAACTGAACATGTTAGGTGTTTCAATAATCTAACATTGGCGTTAATTGACTGTGGTCTAGCTATTGGTTCAGGCAGCTATAAATTCAGCCTTCCTTTCAGAAGGCAAGTGCTACTGTAAACAAACGGATGAAATGTTTACTGATGCCCCAGTACAAATGGGATGTGCAGTCCTTTCTGACCCACAGAGGTGCTTATACTACACCAGAGAGCATCTGCTACACGTTTACCGTGAGTGAGAACTTTGTTAGATTCTACCTGAGCCCTCATGGCAGGCACGATCAGATGTCATCATTTTTGTAATGAAAAAATGGATTTCTTCACTTTAAAAAAAGGTTTGGCCTAATTCTGGTTCCATGACGTCAGTTTCCAGAGCAACAACACCTGCTGTATGTCTTTAGAAGGTGGGGGGGTCGGGGGGGGGGCTTACATGTCAAGGCCCAGCCCAGCCCAGTTTCAGAGCCTGGCGGGTTTGTGGGTGGCAGGGTAGACCCCCCCCTCTCACAGGTACCTTTGGCCGGGCCAGCAGGGGATCAGCCGTCCCTGGCACTGTAATCAATCCACAGGCGCACGGTGGACAGGGGCCAACGTGAGGCTGAGGGATCACCTGCCACCCACCTGCCACTCATGCCCTACAAAGGGCCGTTCGTCTTTCACCCCAGCGCCGCGGCCCTGCAGCCGATTGGCCGAGCAGGCGCCGCGGCCCTGAAGCCGATTGGCCGAGCAGGCGTGCGGTTTATCATCCTGAATATGTCTGGTAGGAAAGTAGGTCCTGAAATGAGCCTCGTTCCATTTTTAAAAATTTATTCTCAGAAACAGAGTTCTGAATACCATTGTCATTGGCCTTCATTGATTTTCTGGTACAGAGGTCCATACCTGACTAGGAAAATAATTTCAGTGAGTGGACAGATTTAAAAGTAACTGGTCACTACCCCTCATAATGAAAGAAATTAAAGCTGAATGGTTTCACGATTTCTTGCACCACAAAGGAGAATAAATAATAAAATAAAATGAAATCCAATAAATTAACAGACCTGCCTAGAATTTTCTTCCTGCAGGATGAAACACAGCCACAGGGTCTTTTAGTGATGACTGTACAATAATTTATTTGTATTTTTTGCTGGTTAGTAAATGTAGAGTCAGTGCATATTAAAAAGCAAGAGCTGTGTAATGCTGTCCATAATTTGTACTTTTACTTAAAGGTTTGGAATTTCAAAGTCTGTGATTATTCAGGTAACGGGTTATTCAGACAAACATCAGGATTATGTTGCTAAGTAATTTTTTTTATTGTAAAATATTTACAATAAACAAAATACAGAATCACACAGTCACACTGACTATATGGTATGGTATAGAAAACTATAAAATGTTGTTATTGCTGTTGTTGTGATTCACTGCAGCATAATCGCCTCCCATAAAATTAAAATCCATTTAGAAGGAAATGTGGTCAGTTTGAGATGTTTAAATATATCATCAAAACTGAAAGAGCAGGCAAATTGTCGTTACGTTGAAAATACAGGACTTTCCTTGTTATTCTGTTTCAGCAAAATGAAACTAAAACACAGAAGCATTTCAACCACAAAGGCAGGAGATTCCTGAAAACAGACATGCCCGCTTTACAATCAGTCCCCTAGTGGGCTACAATTTCAGAGGCAAAAAAGTCCTCACACAAACAAACTGTCTATCATACAGGCATTGCCATTTTTCTGATTACTACATACAGCTGGTGGGTCGAAGTTAAGACAGAGCAAAGATAATGATACCATAAACACACTTGTCACTGTTGGCAGGTGTGAATTAGAGCAATCCAACATGCAGGCCTGCAGGGCATTTGGAGGTGTAAACAGGTATTGCCCAGCCACTGAAAGTAGTTATTTTTAACCAGACTGATACTGCTGAATCTGGACATACAAGAGCCTATGCTAGCTAATGCCGACTAATGCCATAGAGGGGTTAGGGACTCTGGACTATCTCTCTACAATGAAGATGCCTCACAGGCCAGAATTGATGAGACACAAAGAGTGAGAGCTAGAGAGAAAGCAAGAGAGAGAGCGAGAGAACACTGTTTCATATGGGACGATGTTTTCAGTCCTCAGAGTCAGTCTAGGCTCTAGGTTGCAGACAGAATTTCGTGTGATCAGAACCTCATCCTTGCCAAATATATCCCTACCAGACAGCAAAGTGTGGTGACAGGGTTGTTGAGTAGCTCATCCGGTTAAGGCACTGTCCTAGTGCATGGATGGGCCCTGCATTCTGGTATCTGTCAGCTGTTCATGGTTTGTGGCTGCTAGTTGGCTGTAGATCCTCCCAGGGATGAGAGGGTTTTAGCTGGAGTGACAGCACCTGACTGAGCATAGCGAACCTCACTGGTTGAGCAGGTGCCTCATACACTTCATAGGACTGCACACGTTCCTGTGCATTTTCCCGAATCGATAGTGGAGGATGCGGCAAAGACTGCTGATAAAAATATAATGTGCCTTTCCAAAACTGGGTGTGGAAGGTATACATTTTTAAATTTTTTTCTTTTAAAAAAAAAGCTTGGGGGCAGGAGCGGCTCCTGCTACCCTAACCCTAGCATCACACATGCGCACATGCTCACTAATGCAGACATGTGCGCAACGTGACCACCAACACGGACATTCCCGTGTCTGACATGAGGACGCACTCCATGGTCCTCATGGCCAAATCAACCCATTCTGTGTTGAATGCTGTTCTCTGCCCTAACAAAGAATGTACGAGTTGTTTTAAATCACTCATCCAGGGAAAAAGCACCTGTGTCTTTCATAAGCAAATGTTTGCACTCCATTTGAGTGGATGTGGGTGAGACAGAGGGCCATGGACTACAGTTGCATAAAAAAAACTCTTATTCCAAGGTCTGAGCGGTAGCAAGGCTTCGAGAAATAGCACACAGTCGTTGCCAGGGGTGATAAAGACAGTGGACCAGTTTGCCGGCTGATGTAAATGACGGATGGACGCGTCAGTCGGACACAACGGGATCACGCCTGTTACCGTGGCAGCAAAGACCCCGTAACCACGGGGAAACCGGAGGACCCCTCTTCACCGGACCCCTCTCCATCTGTTGTCTGGCCAGAGGTGTCGGCCTCCTCACGATTCGCCCTCACCTGGCCCAGCGTCCTGGAGCTTCTGCTGAGGAGCATTTCCATTGGACCTCGATCCCTCCCCCAAAGTCTTTGTGCAGTTTCAGTGGCTTTACTGTACTGTATGAGTTTGTGCTGTTCGGGTTACCGTGACAACTAAAAATGGGAGGACTCTCTGTGGAACACAATCAGTACTTGCACTGCGAGCAATGCTTTACATTCATTTCATTTAGCAAACAAATGAGGTGTTTTTTGATTTACTGCAGTGTTCAGAGAGCATTCTTACAGCAATGTTTTTTCGAGTTGTGTGAATTTGTGAGCAGAGTGCTCGGATGTCTTCGGAGCGCGTTGCGTTAAATCATTTTGCACTTTCCCTGCTGAAAATCAGGCTCTTTGTCGCAAGCTGCTCTGCATCTGAATAGGATGTAATTGAACTGTCACATTGATGAAGGTCAGTCACCTCAGATAGGTCTTTCCCGCTACATTTAAAGGTCTTTGTAAAATTGGTAAGTTAATGGCAATCTGGGAATTCAGTTTTCTTCTGCCACAGGGAAATTAACGACTGTGAACGTTCAGAGTAACTCAATGACGGCATAATTATTTGTCAACAGCCACAAAGAAAAGGAGCCTTTTTCTATTTTTACAACCTCCTGTCTATTCCCTGCTGTTTCTTCTGACATGTGGACTGTCACATGACTATCTATTGTTTTGCCGAAGACAAATACACATATTTATATATAAATATGATATGTATGCATATGTTATAACTGTGGCTGTGCATAGTAATAATAATAAAGTGAGAGATGAATATGCATGTCTGTATTTAAATGAGGGGTGTTGAGTTGCCTGTCTTTGGTGGTACCTTGCCCCTCCAGCGGTCTGGTGAGTGTTTGGGGGTGGGGTGGGAAGGCAGGAGGGATATGGTTGTGCATATGTTTTCAGTGTGCTGGGACACGAGAGCACTCCCCTTGAAAACACAGCTCCCCTAACCTTCGCCTCAGCCCAGCCGGTGACACCGCTCACCTCCTAACACTTTCTCCTTCTCATTAACTTTGGAGCAGATGGCCGGGCCTTGCTCTCTCTGTGTGAGCTTGACTGACAGGGGCTGGTGATAAACCTCAGAAGAACCCGAGTCATCCGCGGGTCAACACCGCTCCGACGCCCCCTCGGACCCCCGCCCACCCGCGCTGCGCCGCGCGATCGACCGCTGAGGAGACAAAGGACGCGGGCTCAGTCTGCTTTCGCCTCCCCCGCCCCACAACACCCCCCCCCCCTTATGACCCGCAGGGGCCAAGGAAAGGAAGTGCCCTTTTGCCCCGCCCGAGATCCACCGCTCGTGCTGTTGGCAACTGTGCTAATCAGGGGAGTCGTCAGCTGCTTAGTGAAACATCCCTGGTGACAGCCAGGGCGCTAAACGGTTGCAAATCAGGGAGGACGTCTCTCAGAGACGTGCATGCATATTCATTTTAACAAGGCCGCATTCATGGCCTACCAATCAAGCTTCAGCAATGTCCATAGCTAAATGAATCAGTAACCATGATTTGTTCCACTTTCCCAGGTACTTCATCTTTTTATACAGTATTATGTTATATTAAAAATTTGGTTCTAAAAACCCTCTGAATTGGATTGGATTATCCATATAACGAACTTGGTCCATGGTGTAGTGATGTACAATCCACAACAAATTCCTGACATTAATGTTCCCAACTGTGGTCAGGAGTCATATGGGTCAACCAGAGTTGTAAAGTCCAGGGGTCAGAACATGTAAAAATCCTGCCATGTCCTTCATTCACCCATAAAGTCAGCCAGCTGATTTCACTAGATCTACCTCCTGGTGGAATTGTGCAAATCCAGGAGGAAGAAAATACTGGGGAGGACCTTCACTCTCTGGAACCTGGAACCTGGATTTTCTACCTCTGGGGGTGATGTATTTGAGCACAGCCTTGCCCAGGAAGGGAGGGTTGCACAGCGTTCCTCACCTCATTACTCGATAAGGACTCCTCTGGTTGAGCAGGCCCCTCTGACATGCCTACACCATCCCCTTATGAAACAATCACATAAAATTTGCCATAAAATTTACATCTGAAAATCACAATTTCACATTTTCATGTGACTGACTTTTTGAAATGCGAACTAAAATTTTCACATGTGAAAACAAAGCATAGGTTACCGTTCCCCACTCTCTTCTTATTAGTGGGATTATTTTATAGTTCACATGCGTACTCTTCACATGTTGGGTGTCCTCATGAGGTTTTTGGACGCATGTGGTTTTTGAACACATGATGTTTTTGTGAAGATCTGCACATCTCATATGGTGGATTGCAGACTGGGGAAGTGGTTGGCTGGCTGCACATGTTCCAGAGTGAATGGTGCAGCAATCAGTAGGTTAGAACTAAGATAGGACATTTCAGATTTGCTAAGAAAAGGCAAGCATTGAAATAAAATAAAAATTGAACGGACTGAGAAAAATTGAGTTTGATGAAAACCATTTCTGTGAATTTATTAATTTGATACTAGTTGCCTATGTTTGGCCATACTTTTCATTCAAGGGATATCTAATACCTATCATGGACCTAATTTCTTTTCTTTTAGACTGTCTCCAAGGTGATTTGTTTTTATATACTGCTCAGATCCTGATTTATATGGTTATTGGAAATATGTGTTAATTAAACTACATTAGATTATATGTTTTATTCTCATGTATTATAAAATGTTACAAAGCATAGTTTATGCACCACCCTTTGAAGTTTGTGTGGGAGGTGCACCTATGGGAGACTTAGGATGTGAGTTTTAAATGGACCTGTTTGAACAGCAACCATTGTTCTGATGAAAAGTGGCTGAAAAGTTAACTGCTCACATGGTAAAATAAATACTATTATTCATTTTTTGGAGCATCAAGTGACTCTTGACTAGTTCACTGCTGGAATTGCTGTGGTAAATATCCAGTGTCAAATGCAAGTTGTTCTGAAATGAGATAATCTGCTAAGCAAATTAATTTGCAGTTGCATTTCAGATACACCTGGATAGATTACTGAAGTAATTCAGGTTAAGTATTTAGCTCAAGGGTACAACAGGAGCATGAAATGGAACCTACAGCTTTAAAATCTCAATCCCAACCACTACACTGCCACCCCAAAGAGATCTAACACACCAGGAAAAGCTTGTTGAAAAAGCCGCTCTCCCCCATGCTCATGTACTTTCTGCCTTATTGTGATTTGTCCCTATGCCGAATTGATCCACGGATGCTTGGGAATCTCCGTCCTTACGAGGACGCCGAACGATTAGGTAACCGAGAAGAACGATCGAGTGTCTGTTTTATACGCGCTGCTGAGCAACAGCTGTTGCAGGTCAGTGTGGGAGATGAACTGGAGCCTCGCCCCCGGTCCCCACGCCTGCCAGCTCCGAATCAGAACTTCCTGAAACACGCTACCGCCTCTACAGCGCACCCTTCGCCATCCTGGCAGCTCAGGCTTCACGCCGTTCAGAGGGGAAGGCCATGATAACTCAGCAAAAAACCGCCACCAAACACAGAATATTTGGAACGGCTGGGCACGGGTCCAGGATTATTCGTGGAAACTACCTTTTCAGCCTGTTTCTGCAGTGCGTTCTACCCCCTTCACCCGTCTGTGATACATTAACCACAGAGGCCAAGGAGGTCAGCAACGCAATCCAGTCCAGTATGACTACAGTTCTGCCTGCGGTCAACACAACCATGGTGTGTTCAGCACTGGCATTCAAACAGATGAATAATCAATTTTCTTATTTTAAATGTGGCAAACATAAAAAAGAAGAGCACTGACAATGTAAATCTTTTCCAGTGTCAGTAAGCTGTTCATTGCGCTGAAAAGGCTTTGGACCCATGAGATGAAGTATCGGAACAGACGTCACTTTCTCATTTTGACAGGAGCTCCTAATACATATTAGTTTACAGACATGTCGTAGCATAAATCAGCAATTCTACTGTGTTTTACTGTCTTTAAGGAAGATAAATGCCAGAGTAGGTTATTTGTCAAATTGTGTGATCGGGTGTGATGCAATATTGTGCTAGACGTTGGGTGGGCCTCATTTGTTGTTGTTTTGCATTTTAAAAGCATCAATGTTCCTAAAAGTGTGGAAAAACAAAGAAAGACAATGGAAGTAGCCTAGATATTCACTGGGTTGGAGCTTAGTCTGGAATTTACAAGCAGCTCTATTGACAAGGGCTAGGCATGCCCAAAGATTCAAAAAAAGCCCTTAGCTACTGTACATTAATATAAAATCTAGCCATGATCAAACATCTTAAAACTACTTGCAAGCGCCCGCAACACCTGAACAACTAATTCAGAAAATAAAACTGGGTTTTTTTTTCCATTTGGCTTCTCAGTGTGAATGAATGAATCATACACTCAGTTGTTGCTCCCAAAACGTGGCCACAAAAAGAGTTGTTTCATCTGACATATGCTTCGGTCTGTAATATGTACCCAGCCAGTCTAAAAGGAGTCCATCCACCACAAGAAATTCAACACAGACTTATGACTCTTTCACATCAATTTCCCTTTGCCATGACCCATTTTAAGTACATGCAATTCCCTTTCTTGCCATCTCATTTTGTAAGGTTTGCCTTGCGTCTGAACAGGAAAATTCAGTTGAACAGGAACTCATTTGCAAGCAAATTTGAATTCCTTTGTCCAGTCCATTTTCCAGCAGTGTGAATTAGATTGATTTCACATTCACAAATGAGTATCTGAAGAATATACAGGTGTGATGGAAAACACAAACAGCCTATGTGCAGTCTTGTCCTTCCTATTTGTTCTTGAGCGTTTTTCCCAGTTATTGAAATACAGTTGTGTTTTCCTGCGGAGGACACTGTCCTTTTAAAATCTGTTCAGCTCCCCAGGATTCTTTGGGAATTATATGGCAGAGGCAGAGGTAAATATGCCATTTGGACTTCAGCTCCTGTTTAGAGGCCTTTTCCCCAGTTTATTTCAATTTGCACTTGAATGCTGCACACATTTTTGGCCGACTGACACCACAAACATGCCAAGTCCGCAAGTCCACTCCCAGATGGTTCAAGGCCAAGCTCAGTCTTAGTTTCACACCCAAGTGTGATTAAGTCACAATCAGAGCTTTCCCATATGGCTTCAAATAAACCAAACCATGCACTGACCAGAAGAGCTACTCTTTACACTGAGGTGGGATATGTTCCCCAACCGAGACCTTACCCCTCTTAGCAACGCTAAAGCCAGTGATTGTATGCGTCACCACAGGCTGCCCTGGCACAGGTCTGGGGGGCGGAGCTCGTCACTGCACTAAGAACCAGGGTTCTTAGAGAGGTTCTGCACTAAAAGGTTACGTATCCACAGAAGAAAACTAAATATATCCTTATTTATAAAACTGTCTGTACGCTCACCTGCACCCACAATTGTACAATTTTCTCACAGTCAACTTATAATTTTCTGTATGTGCACAAGCCTTGTATTCCATAACCATAAATGGTTGAAGTGAAGGGCTTCACACTGCTTTATATGGAGTTATTATGGCATGTATTAAGAATCAGCAACAGTACCAGAAATAAATTGCATTGAAGTATTACTTATATCAGTCTAAACGTCTACGCCTATTTCTATGTGGGTGGAGTTCAATTTATAGCAGGGCTCTGAACTGTTGGGTCCAGGTCTTTGTGATGTCATGAAGGACCTGACGCAATGCCCAATAAATGTTTTAGTCTCATTGCATATCTCCTCCGATAATTTGAGGCAAATAAAAGTATTCTTTCCTACTAAAACAGCCTATTTTGAGTCTGAGTGAAACACTCATTTGCCATAGTGAAACTTTGTCTGCATTATCAATAAAGATTTGTAATAGCTGTAGTTATTTTGCTATTTTTTTGCTCTTAATCCCTCTACCAACCTTATCTCTCTCCCACTCTCCCTCCTTCTCCATCTCTTTGTGGTGGTGCTACCTACCTACCTACTTATTACCTCTATAGTTATAGAGCTATAGTTTTTATTTTGTTATCATTTTGTTTTATTATCAAGCCTCCGTTTGCATTGCAAGCATACCAAATTTACCCTGTATGTGTGCCTTCCATAGATGTACAAAGAGGAGTTCAACAGTGACATTATGTTGTTATTTTTCAGTTTCCTAGCAATGATGCAATGGGTGGAGTTTCTGAAAAGCTGTGGCTACCATGCCCATATAATCCTGAGGTTTTTCTCCCATACAGATGTTATATCTGACTTGAAATGTGTGTCTTAATAGTTATTGAGATTACTACATCCACAAACTATCTATTCAAAGTAGAGTAGTGTTTATGGTCATTTTAATTATTTGCAGACACTTTCATTTTAAAGGAATGCTTTATATGAATATTCATATAAATCAGGTTGCCATTCCAATTCATTGTCAAGGAAAATGGAGAATTCAGACCACAAAACAAAGAGAAACTTCACAGTGTGTGAAATGGAGACACTTGAGGTAGAGGCCAGACGGGCGACTCTGTTTGGCAAAACCAATAAAAGAAAATTTGTGGAGTGCCAGCATGTCACAGCAGCCGAACCAAATGAAACAAATGAACCAGAAAAGAAAGTGGTCAGTGGTTGCAAATTTCATAAGGTTACACAATCATAGCCAGGAATAAATAATAATCGTTACTATTACTTGTGTCACAAATCATATCAGGCTGTGATGAGACATTATTGAAAATAAGACATGATATGATAATACTTTGTCTGATTAAACAGAAATTTATCTTGCATCTTAAAGTGGCACAGTTTCACTTAGTAACAAACTTGAAAGACAGATAATTCCACACAAAACATACAGATATTACATCCCCATAGAATAATATCTCCCCAATTAAATATCTCCCTCAAAATCAAATTGAAAGCATATTGCTGGACCTTGCATTCAGCTTTGGAATGGACTCTGGGATAAGAGTGCTTGAATCTTATGCCTATCACCAGTGGTATTATTGCTTTTCAGACAGACAGGGTGCTTAAATATGGACTTTCAGACCACCAAAAAGACAGAAACTATTAAGGCCTGGATGTTCCTCTGCCTAGGAATGAAATTTGTTTGCAGTCTGTGCACTTTGACACGAAGTGAAAGGAATTGAGTGAAAGAGTCTGTTGGACATTTATGTTCATTTCACGAGTTTGCCATCAGAGTTGTCAATTCTCACAGTCTCCAAAATTTGTGTAAGAACGGGTCATATTTTGTGTAAATGTGTGCATGTTTTGACGTCAAATTCAGTTTTATAAAATCCATGGGGGTAGTGGCATACGCATCTTTAGTGTGTATGCACTGTTTATAAAGGAGGCTCCAATGTCTTAATAAAATCACCTGAGAACCAAAATTATGTTTCAGTTCATCATACCATGTACTTTAAAAACAGGAAACAGATATTATTATTAATTCCATTCCATGTAACTTCTTATAAGAAATTCCTTACCTTAAGGACATCTCCATGGCTGTTTTCCTGAAAAGCTATATAGAGAAAAGCCCTTGCCATTCAAGGTTCATATCTATTTGTAGCTTTATGTGAGATATAGTCAGTATTCTGGAAAAAGGATACAGGGTCTGCTGGTTTTTGTTTTCACTTAAAAATCAGTTATCATGTCAGACACAATAAACCAGGTGAGGGGAGTTCACTGTGTAATGTAATCAATAAATTTAAATGATGAAGTTCTGAGTAACAGTGAGCATGTTTAAATGCACCCAAACATTCCGATCTTACCCTGATTATGACAATACTCTGATTATTAAAATGGACATGTAAACACCTTTATCTGATTATCTTATGCTTTCATACACACCAATACCCCGATTATTGGGAGTAATCAGTTTATGCCAGGCTTTAGATTATTGTGCACAGATGGATACAAGTAATGCAATTACTCCAATAACCGTGCTTACATGATTCATACATGAAGGCAGCCAATGCTAGTTTAACCCAGGATCTTCCACCAATAAAAGATAATCAGATGAAGGTAATATCAGAGTATTAATATTGGCACTGAGTGGCACTTTCTTATTGTAGAGTCGTGAACACTGGCCTTACCTGAGACCTGAGAGAGGCCTGCAGTTTTTGGAATGTTCTTTGTGACTTCCTGGATGAATTTTCCCCGCATTCTTGGAAAAATCCTTGCAGGTTGGCACTCCTGGGAAGATTCACCACTGTTCCAAATGTTCTCACTGTGGTTTGGTGGAGTCTCAGGGCCTTAGAAATGGCTTTGTATCCCTTTCCAAACTGATATATTTCAAGAAAAAAATTCTAATCTCTTCTGAAATTTCCTTTGATTGTGACATATTCAGCTAGAAACTTTGTGATGACTACTTCACTCTGATGGTAAGGATCAATATGAGTGAGGTTTAAATTCAGATGGGCTGGGTGCAATTATGTCTGGCTGTGTTCAATCAGCTGAATCAAATTATCAATTAAATTTGGTTAATTGGTTGATTAAGTAATTAAGGGGGCAATACCTTTTCACATGGGTGATATGGGTCTTTTTTAATTAAATAAATGAAATAATAATTTTTAAAATGTGTATCGTGTTTACTCAGTTTGCTTTTGTCTACTATTACATTTTGTCTAAATATCTGAAACCATTTAGTGTGACAAACATGCAATAACAGGAAGGAAATCAGGAAAGCGGAAAATACTTTTTCACAGCACTGTAAACCAGAATGTTTGTAAAGATGGCATGAAGGTCTTTCATTACATTGACACAATATTTTTGGGACAAAGAGTATTGCTCTCGAAAAGCAATTTTTTTCTTGCATTTAAAATCATCTTTAGGGCAATTGTTCCCTCCAGGTCTCAGACATATAGCCTTGTTTTTTTCTGTGTGTTGTGTTAGTTGGGTTATAAACAATGTTGGAGTGCTGGATTCATGGTTGTGGTATATTGATGAGACATCAGGTGTGAACAGAATGTCTAATAAACCAAGAATGGGGGAATATGACACACCTTATGTATTTACTAATTAGAAGAAATGCACTGGATTGTATTTAGCTTTTAGTAGTAGTGGGTTAGATGTCCTCTGACTAGAGCTAATCGCTTGGGCTAGGGAATTAATTTTGCTCTAATATTAGGCTGGTGTATGATTGGCTTTTATAAAAGGAAATAAAGTGAGATATATGTGACTGAACTTAAAACATACTACACCTAGTTGATGTTGTTTTTGCTATCATTCTGTTCTTCTTCTTCTTCTTCTTCTTTGTCTTATTGTTACTATATTTATTATTACTATTATTTACACAAAAAAGGAAATCATGTGTATTTTTAATAAAACCGTTTTTAAGGCATAGCACATGACTTCATGACTGAAAATACACAAATAATTCAATATCTAACCTATATACTTCTTTTAATATCACCACAATGGGCACTAACATCTATTTTCCTGCTCTTTTCTCCCAAAGCTATGATATTTTTATGATATTTTTATTTTTATGCAATGAAGAGAACTTATTCTCTTAAATCTGTACTGTTTTTCTTTCAAGTGATCAGTTTAAGCCCCTGGAAAAGACGTGGTTGAGTTCGGCAGTAAATCTCAGCCGTGTGATGATTAATTTATGTCTTACCTGCCTTTTACTGAATGTCTTCCATGGCCCTTAGGGGCTGCAGCGCTGCAGCATTCAACGCAGCAAATAACAGCTCAAATGAAAAAATGCAAATGATAGGGCTGGATCTCGCACTCAATCCGCGGGGACCCACTCACGCATTCTCGCAGCCAGGAGAGAAGTCTGGATGAATATTAGCCCGGGTCAAAGCCTTTGCGTGTTGTAAATAACACATATATATATAAACAGGACCGTTCCCTCTCGAAGCAGAACCGACACTCTTTACAAATTAAAAAAGCCAATCAATCAGCCAAGTCTGTCTTATCTTCTGCACAGAAACTGGAACTTCAGAAATTAGCTCATTTATTTCGTACAATTAGGGTTATTGAAGTGTGACAGGGAAAATTTAGTGTTCACTGGGGCGTGAGCTTACCAACAATGGAGGGGCGCAATTGACTAAGTGAGGCGTTTAGTGGCGTAGTATTTACTTATCAATTTTACCACCGCATAGTGTTGATCTCATTAAACCATTCCTCTGCCTTATTATTTGGCTAGATTTGGAGAAGAATAAGTCATCCGTCTGATTTAATGTGATTATGAAGATCAAAGCAGGCGAAGAAAGCGTAGACTGACTTGATTTTTGAAAACGAACAATGAATGAAAATTTAAACTCTAAATTAATTTCCCATCAAAGCTTTATAGGACCCCTCCTCCCTTAAAGCGCTTACTTTAGAAATTTATGTGTATTTAAACCTTTTATTTAATTCAGCAACTACTGCAATTTTGACTAGCCTTTTGTATTGCACACTGTACCCACACTCTGTAGCCTGCAATCAAAATCATCATTATTAATAGCTATAGCCCAAGAAAACACCCACTGTTTTTTTCAACTGAGATTTTAAATGATTTTATTTTTTTGCATGATAAGTTCTACAACATAGAGGCACAGACCATGTCTGTGATGTAAGGAACACAATTAATTTCATGGTAGCCAATTAGCAGATGACTATTTAGTGGGCTAACTATTAGGAGTAAAATGTTCATACAATGACACATTGTGTCAGACTTCCAGCTTATATGTTTGATGTTGCATCAAAATGAATATTTTATTTTCTTGTTTCCAAATTTGAAAAAGTAATTATGCATTTTTATATTGTGACTTAATGCAGACTATAAATATAAGAAAAGGTGACTGCATAAGCTACATCCTGTACATTTATTTGTTTATTGATTGGTCTAAAAAGGGAAATAACTTAATGATGCTTAAATTTACTTAAATGAAATAATTACACATCAAACTCACTCAGAATCAAACTCACAATAAGTATTTGCTTTGAATTGACCGTGTGTTTGCAACAAAGGCATTCACATGAAATCATTGAACGTAGTTGCTTTTCCCTCTGTAAAACCCCTGCACAACTATTATTTCCCTATCAACACTTTGCTTCAAAAGACACATTTTTGCATCCGATTGGTGAAATTATCCTTACCTGTCAGCAACTGCGCTGTAGGCGATCTGACTATGTGACACCCAGGGGCACCACCAGGGATTTTGAGCCCTGCAGGAAGGTCTCACACTCCCACCACTCCCGCCACCCCAGCCTTCCCATCCTGTACAATTACAGCACAATTTTTTGTCCGACAGTTTTTTGTCCCCCCCACCCCCCATAGTCATGCCAACTCATAGTGGTTTCTAACAGTCCAACAGTCTTTATGATGTAATATAAATTATCACTATGCTAAAAAGGACCAGAGGACGTAACATATAATAGCTCAGCTTGCTTTTAAATGTGTATGAACTTGTCTTGGAAGAACAAGAACAAAAGCAGGTGCCAGGAATGACGAGTGTCTGTGGTCCAGATTGTAAGACTGGTCAGGAGATTAGTGCGATATTGAATAATGACGACAATGAACTTAAAGAAACCCTTTCTGGGCTTTCCTTTCATCCCAAGTGGAAATCCTAATTCCATCTGAGTGCCCATCACAAGTGGACTTCACTAGGTATGAATTACAATTAGTGTGCTGCATAGTTCTACTCACCAAATGCTGAATTAAATTTTAACCACAGCACAAGGCTATTTTTCAAACAGTGATGACACAAGGTATATAATATTTGGACAAGTGGTCTTAGGGGAAAGGTTTTTTCGGCATTTTGTGCATTAAAAGTAAAATAAGCAGTTTCTTGAATTTTGCACAAAATTGTTTTACGCTGCAAATATCAGGGTGTGATTCAGCAGAACTTCATGTACAGTACATTATGTCGCAATGAGAAGCTGTAATTTAAGCGGTTTGCTCAAAATCTCGTATGGACACCACCTCATGTTATATTTTGGCAGCAAGAGCACTCCGTTGCATGTGAGGAGGCTATTATGACTCATTTTGACTTTCGGCAAGCATCCCAAAGCCATTTACCTTTGTGCAAATGCGGCTTTCCAGTCTAATAGTATCAACAAGAACAAAAGGCTTTCAAAGCAGTTTTCCTGCATTTGCATACAGCGATAATTTCTCATTATATGCACATAGAAAGAGGCATATGCCGCTTCAACCTGCATACCTCACAAAGAAGTGATAATTAAGAGCAATATTAGACAGAACAGATTCATTTGCAGCCCAGGTTTACATTAATATGGCAACTAATTTATTATATATACCTTCAATATTGTATCAAGATGTGTAGCATTTTTTCAGTGACTGATAATTGGATTTATGTTTGGGACGCAGCAATGAACTGTAACTCTGAACAAACTATAGACATGAGATAGACAGGAGGGGCTTAATTCACCTGTCCTCAGGCAGCCTACGACATATTTCTCCGCTGGTTTTATATTTTATTAAAAAACAGAGCTTCGGCATGCTTTCCCATTTACCTAACCACCAATATTAAAATTTAAACTGTCCCGTTTCATTTAATTTCCTTGTCACTGTGTACATAATTCATCATACAATGAAGGTAGATTTTTATCTTCGCTCTCTGAGGGAAGAAAAGGATTTGCACAGAGTTTATGCATCCCAGCCCTCTTATGAACCCACTGGGGGGAAAAAATCAGAAACAGAGGAGGTGATAAATATTTAAGATGCAATTTTAATAAATAATATTACTCTACATAAAAGAGATGTTTGTTATGCCCTGTTTCTCATTATAAATGCGCGCGCACATTTTTTGTGCCATCAGCACCCCTTCAATATTAACGTGTTTGCGGGCTTATTACTGATTGTCTAACTAAAAGAGTGCATCCCACAGTTCTGAGATATTATTGCCGTTATTATTATTATTAATGTGGCTTCTGTCTGTGCTGCAATTACCAGCAGCACTTTGAGTCTGAGTGCCTTCCATCTCTTGCAGTTCCTGCGCCCCTCAACCTCAAAGCAACATGGCGCCTGTTCTGCCTCAATTTGAATTTAAACAGGCAATCAGTGTGTGAATGAAAAAAAAGTCAAAGAGCTGATGATCAAGTTTAAGGTTTGAATAGCCTGCCCCAGACAGCGGGATGCGCAAGTAGGAGTAAATGGGGACTGCGAAAGTTAAGGAGAATTATTCACCTCAATGGATTAAAGAAGTAATGTGGTGTATACTGTATATACACTAAAAAAAGCAGTATAGTTCATATTGCTATTTTTTTATTCTGGTTTTAGTTGATTTTCTCTAATGAAATTTACCGAAATTGTTTGAGTCACTATTAATTAACTTAATTAAAAGCAAAGCTTTCCATTTAACTGCATTCAATTTTGTGCTTTATTGTACATATGTAATGCATGCTGGTCATTTTGTACTTGAAAGAAGACACAGCACATGGTTCTTGATTTTGTGAAGCCCTGCAGACTAAGAATATCTAAATCTATCCTACAGTCTATCCTACATCTATGTTTAGAGTTACTGATCTAAACATAGATGTGCATCTAAAATGTCATATTTTGAGTTGTATAACCACTAAAGACATGAAAACCGTTATTTGAAGCTCTCAAATGAGAACAAAAAACATTGGAGTGAAACATTCATATTTTGGGTTATGATAGAGTAGGACAGTTATACTAATTTCATTTGGCATTTATAAGTCATGTTTTGGGTTATGATAGAGTAGGACAGTTGCACTAATTTTATTAGGCATTTATAAGTCATATTTTGGGTTATGATAGAGTAGGACAGTTGTACAAATTTCATTTGGCATTTATAAGTTATATTCTTAAAGAATTATTGGGCATTTACTATTAATTATGTAAATGTGTAAACAAACCATGCAGAAATTAGAGAATCAATTGCAGTGTGCTAAGCTGGACTATTTTTTTTTGAGTGTGCGAACAGTTTGAAATGCTGCTGAAGTGTCAGCCTTCTTATCCAATCAAACCCACAAAAGGAGCGGCAAATAATAACAGTCATTACAGGGATTGCAGCACTTCAGAGCAGGGATACTTAATTTGACTTCATTTCAAAGTAACTTGAAGCTAATGCTCTTTAATTTAAATGTCACAAGCCACTCACAGGGAAGTTCAGGCAGAAGTTCAGATACCATAACATTTGACCTGTAAGGCTCACCCACCCCCCTACACCACCACTAGCATGAAGCAAAATGCAACCAAAGTACGAAGTAGTCCTGATGTAGGGCCATAAAAAGGGACCGTAAGTCGGACACATTTTAGGATTGCGGCTTGGGTTTTGATTCAATCAGCACATGCTCAGAAAACTGAACAGATGGTGAAGGGTTCAAGCACCCTGAAGTTTCTGAACCCGCCCCCCCAAGATGGCCAGTTCCCCCGTCCCTGCCATGATGCACTGTGCCCTTCCTTTGGGTGGCACCGCCATCTCTGCTGTGATTGCGGAGCGTTTGTTTGGAGCGAACGAGAGGACGCAGACGTTACGAGTGTGGGGGGTGACAGGGGTCCCCCCCAGGAGAAGGCTGGAGCCGCACGCTAGGTGTTACTCCAGCGTCAGGAGTGGGGGTGGTTAAGGGGGGGTGACAGGGGTCCCCCCCCAGGAGAAGGCTGGAGCCGCACGCTAGGTGTTACTCCAGCGTCAGGAGTGGGGGCGGTTAAGGGGGGGTGACAGGGGTCCCCCCCAGGAGAAGGCTGGAGCCGCGCGCTAGGTGTTACTCCAGCGTCAGGAGTGGGGGTGGTTAAGGGGGGGTGACAGGGGTCCCCCCCCAGGAGAAGGCTGGAGCCGCGCCGCTAGGTGTTACTCCAGCGTCAGGAGTGGGGGTGGTTAAGGGGGGTGACAGGGGTCCCCCCCAGGAGAAGGCTGGAGCCGCACGCTAGGTGTTACTCCAGCGTCAGGAGTGGGGGTGGTTAAGGGGGGGTGACAGGGGTCCCCCCCAGGAGAAGGCTGGAGCCGAGCGCTAGGTGTTACTCCAGCGTCAGGAGTGGGGGCGGTTAAGGGGGGTGACAGGGGTCCCCCCCAGGAGAAGGCTGGAGCCGCGCGCTAGGTGTTACTCCAGCGTCAGGAGTGGGGGGGTTAAGGGGGGGTGACAGGGGTCCCCCCAGGAGAAGGCTGGAGCCGCACGCTAGGTGTTACTCCAGCGTCAGGAGTGGGGGTGGTTAAGGGGGGGTGACAGGGTCCCCCCCCAGGAGAAGGCTGGAGCCGCACGCTAGGTGTTACTCCAGCGTCAGGAGTGGGGGCGGTTAAGGGGGGGTGACAGGGGTCCCCCCCAGGAGAAGGCTGGAGCCGCGCCGCTAGGTGTTACTCCAGCGTCAGGAGTGGGGGTGGTTAAGGGGGGGTGACAGGGGTCCCCCCCAGGAGAAGGCTGGAGCCGCGCCGCTAGGTGTTACTCCAGCGTCAGGAGTGGGGGTGGTTAAGGGGGGGTGACAGGGGTCCCCCCCCGGAGAAGGCTGGAGCCGCACGCTAGGTGTTACTCCAGCGTCAGGAGTGGGGGTGGTTAAGGGAGGGTGACAGGGGTCCCCCCAGGAGAAGGCTGGAGCCGAGCGCTAGGTGTTACTCCAGCGTCAGGAGTGGGGGCGGTTAAGGGGGGGTGACAGGGGTCCCCCCAGGAGAAGGCTGGAGCCGCGCGCTAGGTGTTACTCCAGCGTCAGGAGTGGGGGCGGTTAAGGGGGGTGACAGGGGTCCCCCCCAGGAGAAGGCTGGAGCCGCACGCTAGGTGTTACTCCAGCGTCAGGAGTGGGGGCGGTTAAGGGGGGTGACGGGGGTCCCCCCCTGGAGAAGGCTGGAGCCGCACGCTAGGTGTTACTCCAGCGTCAGGAGTGGGGGTGGTTAAGGGAGGGTGACAGGGGTCCCCCCCCAGGAGAAGGCTGGAGCCGCGCGCTAGGTGTTACTCCAGCGTCAGGAGTGGGGGTGGTTAAGGGAGGGTGACAGGGGTCCCCCCCCAGGAGAAGGCTGGAGCCGCACGCTAGGTGTTACTCCAGCGTCAGGCGTGGGGGGTGGTTAAGGGGGGGTGACAGGGGTCCCCCCCAGGAGAAGGCTGGAGCCGCGCGCTAGGTGTTACTCCAGCGTCAGGCGTGGGGGTGGTTAAGGGGGGGTGACAGGGGTCCCCCCCCAGGAGAAGGCTGGAGCCGACGCTAGGTGTTACTCCAGCGTCAGGAGTGGGGGTGGTTAAGGGGGGTGACAGGGGTCCCCCCCAGGAGAAGGCTGGAGCCGAGCGCTAGGTGTTACTCCAGCGTCAGGAGTGGGGGCGGTTAAGGGGGGTGACAGGGGTCCCCCCCAGGAGAAGGCTGGAGCCGCGCGCTAGGTGTTACTCCAGCGTCAGGAGTGGGGGTGGTTAAGGGGGGGTGACAGGGGTCCCCCCCCAGGAGAAGGCTGGAGCCGCACGCTAGGTGTTACTCCAGCGTCAGGAGTGGGGGAGGTTAAGGGGGGTGACGGGGTCCCCCCCGGAGAAGGCTGGAGCCGCCGCTAGGTGTTACTCCAGCGTCAGGAGTGGGGGGGTTAAGGGAGGGTGACAGGGGTCCCCCCCAGGAGAAGGCTGGAGCCGCGCGCTAGGTGTTACTCCAGCGTCAGGAGTGGGGGTGGTTAAGGGAGGGTGACAGGGGTCCCCCCCCAGGAGAAGGCTGGAGCCGCGCGCTAGGTGTTACTCCAGCGTCAGGAGTGGGGGCAGTTAAGGGGGGGTGACAGGGGTCCCCCCCAGGAGAAGGCTGGAGCCGCGCGCTAGGTGTTACTCCAGCGTCGGGCCTCCTCCCGCGTAGCTCCACAGAGCGGGGCTGCCAGCCAAGCCGCTTGGCAGCGCTCCGGAAGATTCTCGGCACGCCGCGCTTCTCCGCAGCGCCCGGGTAACACCTGCCAACTTGTAGCGATGAGTAAATGTCTCTATTAGCGCCGTGTCTCCTGTGCGGGTCGTTAAAGACGGGCCCAGGGCTCCTGCTCCACGCACGGCCCGGCCCCAGGCTTCGGAGGGCCCGTTCCCCCGACCCATTCCCGGTGTCCGCTTTGGATGCCCGTCCGCGCTTCTTTTCGGCTGACCCAAGCGAGGGGACAGCCTTTGGGAGGAGCAGACTTCATTTCCCCACTGAAACAAAGGCACGGTCCCTTGGTCTTTGTTTGCCATGTTTTAATTATACTGGTGTTAGGGGTTGAAACGGCTTCTGTGATGCATCCAGCCAGCCAGGCTACCTGCGTCCAAGTCTGATTATGTGCGCTGAGCTTATTTTATTCATTATGCCGATTTCTTTGTTTTCCAGTTTAATGTGTCTATTGTCCAGCGAATCCCTTTTAATGTCACAGCTATGGCCTGTATCATATGGCTTAGAGGTAGTCATGTTTACTCTTAGAAAGCCTATGAGGAACTCAAAGCTCTGGGATATGAATGACACAGTGCTGTCAGGAAAAAAGAATGGATTTTCACACTTGTCACTTTTTTATTGTCATAGACATATTTAACATGTACAGACTTCTTTCAAATATTCAGACTGGATGAATCACAAACAGCGCTGAAAGGTTCTTTCAGTTTCACTGCAGTCACTCACCAGAGGTAACAAAAAATGTAACCGTGCGTGTTTTTTTATTTCACTTTTTCCAAACCTCTCGGTCTGCTTCAACCTGGAAAAAATAGATATTTGGAGTGGTATAGATATTTGGAGTCGTCCACACACCAGGCGTGAAATAGCTCCCCTGTGTTTCAGAGTACAGCGCCACCCGGCCAACAGTAAAACAAACAAAAAAACTATAACAAAGTAGTTGCATATGTGGCTGCCACTCTCCCTACCATAGTGACAAAATGTCACTAGAGACCCTACACAGACACACTAACCTTTAATAATTATGTTCTGTGGGCATCGTTCAGCATGTTCACAGGAGTGGGAGGAGATTGTTTTGGAACAGAAGAGCATTTGGGAGATTTGATGGCCTTCTTGGGAACTACAAGCCCATGGCAGAACTGTCTGCATGGCCTCCGGAAACACATTATAGACACATAACATTGCACTCATATATAAGGACTGAGGTGAACAGCCAGGCCTTGCAGCACCCCTGTGTGTTTTTTTAAGGAGAGTAAACAGTCCACCCTCCTTTTGTTTTTTTTTTTTGTTTTTTTTACTCTATTCAGGCAGGCAGAATACAGAGAGAGTGACAGATAGGAAAGGGATCGTAGCTCAGAAGGCGCCATATCCAAAGCACCAAACCCCTGCCTGCATGGGATGGGGGGGAAGAGGGGCTCATATATAGATCGAGAGTCAGCCACCCTGCTCACTACACCACACATCGTCACAACATCATTTCTGTGTGACCCTGTATGTGGTCCCAGCATGAGGCTCCCAATGAGAAAGCAGGGAGCAGAGAAATGTGCAATACATCTGGAAGCCTACTTGGAGAGGTAACATAGCTACCTCACACAGCTGTCCTTTAATTAAGGATATTGAGGATTGTTAAGAACAGGGTCTGTGTTTTATTACCTAAACAAAGAGGGGTGAGGGTGACTCGAACATGTTGGTTATTGTCTTTTTGTTCTTTTTTAATTTTATTCAATAGACCATTTGGGAAAATTAAGGGTTTTTTTTCCGTACATGTAGCTGTAAGCCACAGTCATTTAAGAGAAGATTAAGCCTAAATCTGTTGTTCCTAATTTCACCTCCCGCTGTTGGTTACAGGAGGTCTGTTCTTATATTGCTAGGGTGTCAGCAGGTTTAACATGGTTTGACTAAGGCATGGTATGTTTATGTTAATCCTTTGTTTAGGCAGAGTACCTGTGAAAATGCATCTGGGACCAGAGGTACTGTAGTGTACTCTTATGTGTCAATGTGGTGCACACCTTGCGACCACCCCTTTGGTAAACACCAGTGAATGAAAGAAGATTGGAGAGCCAACTGTAGCATGACTTTCCTAATCTCCTGAGACTTCAGGGAACTCCTTGGGTGTCACCAACTGCAACTTTAATCTTGTAACCCAAGGTTCACTGTGTAAATGACTTGCATGAGGACACAGAACTTGCTTTTCAGTTCTTATTTTTAAATATCTGGCCATGAATCAGGCTGTATTAAGCTACAAGCTCCAAAAGTCCACCTCATGCAAACTGAAACTATATGTACGTACATGTATATGACGAAAACAAATTAAATGCTGAAGAACACAAAAATAACTGCTGGCAGAACACCGTTAACCGTCTGTGTGCAGTGAATCAATGATCCTCTTTGACATCCTCTAACCCCGGTAAATGCCAGCCTCGCGCTCGCACTGGCGCCCACGCACCCACATCCTAAGCGCTACGCACCTGCTCCGTGCTGCAGGAGCGGATGAAAAATAGGGCCGGCTCCAGGCGAGAATAGAGGAAGCGTGTTGGGCCATGGAGAGACGCCATTTGATGAATAGACACCAGCGGAACAAAATGTTTACTTATTAGAATTAAAAATCCAGAGGAGAATCGGTCACAATAAATCATTTACTCGGCCAGCTTCGCTAATACTGCCGAATCAGCACAGCGGAGCCGAATTTTATATGACCATCAATTATTAATACGCTATTAGCATACTCAACTGGGTCAGAAGTATTGCCGGGATGGAAGCATTGCGTACTGCGGGCTCGCCTTCCTTCGTTGTAATCAAACGTATTAACTGGAACCCAGATCAATTCTGACAGATGGATTATGAGGTAATTATTTATAGAGCTTTTTAATTAAAAGAACCTGCCTATTAGAATCTCTCCATTTGCTCATTAACACAGAGCACCAGACTTTCTGCTGCTATTGCTCATTCCAAAAAAGAAAAAGAGTTCATTTACTGTTTCATATCATTTGAAAATATTTATTGTGAATAAATCTGCCCCATGATCAAATACACAACGTGCAGGGTATGAGTACCATGTCTGTGGCAATGCTCCTTGAACATAGATTTCTGGAAGGATTTGTTTGCATTAAATATTTTCTTGCGGCTTTCAAATTGACCACATGCTTTTAAAAAGATGCAGTGTCTCCCTGATACTGTCCACCCCTACCTGACCATAGCTAACAAACATTGCTGGAACACGACTGACTGGTATTTTCCTGCACTGCTGCCAGACCAGAAGAAAGCATTTTCGTGTAAATAATGGGAGCTGCTTGTATACAGTTTTTAACCAATAAGTCTTTATTTACCCTATATTGTTAACTAAATGCGTGGACCAACCCCTAATGCAAATTTGGTGTTCCTCCATTCCATATTTTACAGAAGATTGACCCTTCATCTCCGCTAGCTAGCCACTAGCTGCAGCTTCAGTCCAGACCGGCCATGTCATACTGCTGCACCTTGCCTGCACACTTTCTAGAGCAGGTTTTCAGCCCAGCACTATGACACCTGGTTCAGCTAATTAACTAATCATGGTCTTCAATCAAGACCTTGATGAGTAGAATCAGGTGTCATCACCCCTGCTCTAGATTCTCTTCTGACCCTAGTCCCTCTCAGCACCTGCTGGGTTGATCCATAGGAACAACTTGGTCTTGCACTGTCAAAGGAAGATACTCAAACTGCTAGTTTGTCAATTTGTTACTGTCCTTGATTGATGGGTTGATTTATATGATATTTACAAACATTGGGAACAACTGCACAGAGAATAACACAGTACAAACACAGTGATTGTTCCAGGGTGTTGCTTGGTAGCAACAACTTGGTGAAAAACACTCTTGATTGCTTAAAGGTACACTATGCAGGATTTTCCCCTTAAAAATATTACTGTTGTTATGATGCACTAACAATCTGTTTCTGTGAGCACTTCTACCCCGTCCTTGCTTGTCTGCCTATATTTGTTATGCTAAGAAGTGTTCGGTATGTTTCTGGGCATGACCCTTTTTTTGTGGACTGTATTTACAAAGTATGCGGCCAGTAGAAGAAGGAGAAGAAGAAGAAGAAATGTGTATGGATGGAAAACAGTGGTGCGTTTTCAGCCGGGCTAGTGCTGGAGAAATAGGGACACTTTGGTGACTAACCTAACACTAACCAAGTGGCTGGTCAGAGTTTCATAACGTTAGACGGCTGCGATTATTAGGAAAATAAATTCAGTTATGTTTGGCAACATTAACTGGTCGTGATGGTCTGAGAATTTGCTGTGGGTCGTAAATTTGCAGTATTTTTGAAAGACGTGATTCCAACAGTCTGCAATATGATGTTATAAGGCTACTGACATAGTAGTCAGAGCAAAACATCTGGTTGTTTGTTGGTGCGTGAGCTTTGTAATCTTTGGCGTGTAGGCAGGATTTAGAATGGAAGAGGAGACTATTTCAGTTGTAAACACAGGTGCTAAGCTAAGAAAAGATATCCAGTATAGAATAACTTTAAACTGGGTGTTTAATTCATACGAAGTTGAACTCAGTTGAAATGTAAAAGCATTCTATTTTTTAGCTATGAATGCCATATATGTCTGTATATTTTGTATTTCGTAGACTATAGTCTGTGGACCCCAGGAAGACTAGCTGTGCTTTAGGGCACAGCTAATGGGGATCCTAACAAATAAACAAATAAACAAATACAGTAAAAAACGAAAATGTACGCCACACCAAGCATCAAAAACAATGGCTATTGTAAAGGAGCAAAAACTTCAACAAACAGACATTGATTATTTAAAAGTTGCTTTAGTTTATTTAGCGCATGCAAAACAAAATAAGAAGAAAGAGAAGATGGTATGTTCATCCACCCAAACAAATGAGGAGACAGGATGCAGCCAATGTAGACACCCACAAAATGTTTTTGACCAATTGCAGGTGATTTGTACATTGATGTCGGTGTGCGGAAAATCTCTGCTAGTTTGGCCAGGATGTATGCGGGCTCTGTGGTGGCCAAAGTCAATGCTAAGCTTCATTTTCTCCAGCAATGGCGTCATTTTAAGATATTTAGTTCGTACAAAGTTTAGTTTTTGCAACAAAGATACATCCAGCTTTTGTGTCCTGTCTGGGGCATGATCTGATGGTATCCCTGTACACACTGAGCATGCCATACGAGCAAGACAAACTTGTAATTTTAACATCTGATAAATGTTATCTTAAAAATGATTGATTCCCTGTATGTCACAAATATTATATTCACCACATTGTGTCTGTTTCAATGCCAATGATAACAATAATTGCCTACTCTTTATAAAAACTCTCTTTATATTCAGAAAATGAAATGTTGGCTTCAACTGACAAATAGTACTGAGCTGTTTTGGATAATGACAACAAGTGATGCATAAATGACTGCAAGAGGGTTCTATAGCCTGCAAGGAGCTTCTACGGTTCTAATTTATTTAGAGGGCTTCATTTTATTATTTAATCAGGTAAAGGGCTTAATTATACCACTGAGCTTTCAGCCAGCTTACCAAAAAGAGTAAGCGCTATGACAGGGATGGACAAATTTTAGCAGCAATATCTGCAATCAAAATTAAAAAAAAATAAAATAAATGCGGCAAGGCAATTCCCATGTTGTTTTCTCTCACAATAGCAATACCAGCAGCCATGGTTTAGTTGAGAAAGAACATGTAGTTTCCAAACTTTACCCAGAGAACGAGCCGGCCAGTGCTATCTTTTTTATTGTGTGATTACACTTTATTTCTGTAGGGGTAATAAAGAGGTATACCTTGCCATTGGCTAGGTATAAGCTATTGAACGGAAGACATGTAGGCTAGATGATATTTTCTTAAAATAGTAAGGGTTTGGCTTGTTAGGGCCCCAAACATTTTATTCACATTTTAAATAAGCTAACTTGTTATTATCATCAAAATTAACCGGGTCTACTGCTTAAAGCTAGATGACATAGCCACCACAGATTTAGTTGGCTAAGATACATTAGTTCAGAGATTCCCATAAGTAATGCTCTCTAAATCTGTGTCAATGTGACATTATATAAACTGAAAATGGTGAAGTATTTCTTGTTTGGATTCTCTTGCTAATGATCATCGGTCATCGGACTAGCTAAATGGTAGATGTTTGTGCAGCAGCAGTCAGCTTGTTAGCTGAAGAAGAAGGGAATTTCAGAAATTCAAGTTCCACTTTCCTGTAAGAAATAGTCTAATGAACATGAATTAGGGAACTCCTGTCTAACAATATATTCCAAGGAGAACCAAATGAAGTCAAGCCTACAGATGTATAATACATATTAGTCAAACTCAATGAATAACAGCCTAATCTCAGCAAAAAATAGTCCCAGGGGTCTGAACTGCTCACTTGTCCACCGTTGCATGAGTATTTTTAAATATGCAACGTTAATTCAACCGAGGTATGTGCATCTTTTCTGTTTTTTGTCGCTGATGTGTTGTGCCTGTTGTGTGCATACCATACCAATCCTGCCACAGCCCCTGCTGATTGTCATAGTATTTAATGAAGACTGGGTTTGATTGAGAGTGACATCGCATTAAGTTCAATTGCATTAAGTGGCTATGTCTGTAGTCATTAAATATTGTTTTTATTTCCATTTGTTTTTCTGCTCTGTGTTCACTTTGATAAGAAAAGGTGCAGAGATGCCCAGAATAAAGTCAATCATTTTGGAAAGAAATCATTTTGCATGTGGTATCAGCTGCTCATTTTCAAAAAGGTCTGCCATTGAGCAGACGCATGGAACCAATGCTAAAGCAATTTGTACTTATTTTTTTGCTCTCCCAGCATTGACTTAATAGGTTTTCCCCACTGGCAGGAATATAGAACACATGATCTGTTGGTGCAAAAGGGACACAATGAAGCTCTGCTGCTGGAAACCTCATATTGTCTCTGCACTACAAAGACACAGCTGGCACAGACACAGTGCCATTCAGCTCAGCTGCCCCAGTGATGCCCCGCTGGCCTCCGCGCATTCGTGTCCTCATGCTAAAGCCTACCAGCAGATCTACCCCCGCTATATCCTACTGGTACCTCGGCCACAGGAAGGCAGGGCTGTTACAGACCGGGCGGTCGTTGGTGGAGAGCATTCTGGGAAATCTGAAACATGGCGTCGGCGGCTCCGAGGTGTGACCCGACCGGTATGGCCCCGCGCTGCTCTCAATGGCGGGTGATGCGCTTCGACGGAGGGAGCGGGACGCTTTTGAGGGAGCGTGCGAGCCGAGCGATTTGTGAGAACGCACAGTCAAACGGTGAGCCAAAAGTCAGAATCAATTTGGATCAAAATGTCAGATTTATTGTGAAGGAGAAGACTTTCAGTGTGGTTTTGTGTGTGTGTGTGTGTGTGTGTGTGTGTGTGTGTGTGTGTGTGTGTGTGTGTGTGTGTGTGTGTGTGTTATTCAGTGCTGTGGTACTGATTGATAAGTGTCTGTCTGGAGCATGCTTTTTGTGATGGCTGCAGAAAAAAGAGTGACACATCGGCTCACGGCTGAATAAAACATTCAGCAATGATTAAAAACATCGCTCATCCCGCGCGACCTGGCGGCTTTGTCCCAGTGCAAACACTGCAGCGGACTCACAAAGAGCAGCACCTGCACAAACTTCTGCCACAGCTCTATTTATAGCTTATCATTCAATGCTGTACATTTCCAGTGCGTTTTTCACAGTGAAAGAATGATCCCATTGTTTGCACACATTGCGCGGAGCTCTCGGCAGCTTGCCAGCGCTTTCCGTCCCTACACCTGTGTCTCTCCCTCTCCGCGCTCGTCAGCCGCGTCGATCTCGCTCGCCCGACGGCCGCCGCGCCTCTCCGTCCCTGCCCTTTGCTCCCCGCCCGACCCCTTTATTAAGAAAACCTGACCGTCATTTAGGAGGTGACCGTCGTTACCTCAGCGTTCCCCCCGGGGCCCAATCACCTTCAGAACGTGCGCCCCAATGAGAAGGGCTCAGAACAGCAGGCGCGTGCAGCATGCAGTAATGAGCGAGGCTCAGGAAAAGCAGCCGGTTTGACCCCCACGGCTGCCGAGGAGATTAAGGCGGCTCAGACACAATCCTGCAGACAATTTGCACCTCTGTAGCACACGGGCTCGGGGCCCTTCCAGGCCTCCAGTCAGGGGCTCGCAGGCGCCTGCGGAGAGCCCTGATAGGCCGGGGGGTGGGGGTAGGGGTGGGGGCGTGCTGGTGGAGAATGAAGGGTGAGGTGTGCCAGGAGGCTAGCCTGGCGTTCGAGAGACACCCCCCTCGGGAGTGTCGTGCCCGAGCTCCTTAATCCTGACGGCAAAAATGGGAAAAGTCGAAACTAACCCTTTGTGGATTTGACGGATCACTGGAACGAACGCTGGCTCTTGAGGCTCCCTTGCTGTTGGGATCACTTGCGCCATTAAGGCGGATTTCCCAGTGATCACAGGCCCAGGCAGCAGGTCCTCTGCATTAGTTTGAGAGTGTGTGCAATTGTGTTTCCTTCTCTCTCTCTCTCTCTCTCTCTCTCTCTGTTCCCTCAGCTCAAACAAGATTGGCTTTCATGCAGAACTTTTTAGTTTGTTTGTTCATTTATGTTGCCTTCTCCTCCCATTCTTAAGGACAAATTTGAGTTACTGGGCATTAAGGGAATGTTTTGTTCCAAAAAAACTGTCATAAAGGGACAACTCTTACATAATAACATGACTAAGATTACGATTATGAATAATACAGAACGATTCTATGAATAATAATAATAATAATAATAATAATAATAATTTTAATTCTTCTCTTTGTCTGCTAGGCCCCAGAGGAGCAAGCAGGGGGGTGTAAACTAACCTCCAGCTGGATTCTACCCATGTACCCTCAGTTAGACCGGTAAGTCACTCGTAGTGCCTAGGAGACCTTGCTTGTCAGATCTCAGGAGATGGCCACTGTTAATGGTGAACCAAGTCTCATACATATATGTATATGACAGTAAGCAGATTTATTCAGCACAGCCTCCTTCTCTCCTTGAAACCATGTGCATTCTGACTCTGTGTATAGCACAAGGTTTATATCTTTAAACATTAACTACAAAGGAACATAAAAATCTTCACACACATCCTATTTGTAAGGATCTACCATTTTCATGGTAATGTGCAGACTATGCTCCACCCCCTCCCTTGGGGGTAAGACCCTCCCCCTACACATGCCACACCCTGGAACAGATTAATCTCCAAGTGAGTTGTGTACATTAGCAAAAAAAAAAAGAAAAAAAAAGTTCCCTGCAGCTGTTGGGACTTATCCTCTTAAACACGAGGTAGGCATAAACATTCGCGGCTTCCTGGGAACGGATCTGCTGCCAAGCCGAGCGAGACCAGGTGTGTTTGTCAGGAGGCGCTGTCGGCAACAGGCGGCTCCGCGCCGCGCCTCGTCCGCCCCGCCGCATAAATCCGGCGGCCCGTCTGCAGGTGAGCAAAGTGATTACTCGCCACAAAACCCTTCGCCGGGCCCCGCTTAAAAGGAGGTCGTTTAGCGGGTAAACTGCAAACTCGAGGCCCGCCGCCTCCCGCTGTTCGCCGCACAGAATGATGCATGTGAGTTCCTCCCACAAACCCCTGCTTCAGCCACGCGCTGGAAATGAGCTAGACAACCCCGGGGCCGCCGCCGCATGGAGCTGCGGCGGGACTGCCTGTGGGGGCGCGCTCGAAATCTGGGGTTCACGTGGCGTTCTGTGCTCGTTTGGTTATACGTAAGATACTTTTTTAATATGCATGCAGAAAACAAAAGGTTTTCTCGCGGTGGACCGTGCGGTTAAAAACATGGCACGTCATGTGAGACCGCCACTGGAACTGGCTGGTACCGCCAGTCAGAAGGCATTGGGATCACACGCCCTCCCTAAGTCCTGCAGTTATGGCTGGAATTTCAGCATGATCTCCCATTCTGCTGCACGTATCAGACAGTTCGCTGCCGGACTTGTACTTTGCAGGTAGACCCGAGGCTGGCCTTCACATACAGGGGTTGAACTTGGCATACTGTCTACAAAGAAAGGCTCTTCAACTCCATTTTTTGGGAGGTGGCACTCATTGATTCAGTTATTTAAAAGGTTTTAAATACCTCCACATATGTTATATTATACATTCAAAATTAAAACACATTTTAAGTACATATACGGTGAAATTGTAGTAGATATATGTACCATCAACAGAATGCTATTCCATTGATTGAATTGGGGTTTTTTTGGGGGGATGGTCTGGACCTGTGCCTGAGGTGTGGTAATTTTGGAGATATTAAGGAGATCATCTCTGTGTGGGAAATGTACTGATATGATTCTTCATAATAAAACTGCTGTCTATTCATTCTGATTAAAATAAAAAAGATGTACTATTTGAAGAATAGAAAAGTGTCTGACTACATTACTGTTATACGGTAGGCCTACATATTTAACATGATCGGCAACAGAGTCTTTTTGCTGTAGGTAATACTTGCAAAAATGTAGTGTGGAGTGTTTTTTTCATACATGACATATTCATTAGTGACATATTTCATAGCATATTCATTTTTACCGGTTTTATTAAATGCAACATTAGAAATAACAAAAGAAATAAATGCTGAATGGCCTACCGGGCACTTTACACAACAATTTTTAGTCGTGATGGAGATGGTCATAACAATTTTGCCTACGGGAAAGGCTGCAGCTGTAACGAGGTTTATGGGGTTTCATCCATCTAATCCCAGCATGTATACTTCCAGGCTGATCTACTGCCCGACGCTGCACTGGGAAAGAAAGACTCAGTGACCTTGGGACTACAGATGAGGATTTAATTGCCGCAGATTCATAACATTTATAACCACATCGCTTGATATGTTTTTGACAGTGATTTTTTTATTGCGAAGGTCTATAATATCTTCGATGACAAAAGCAATCGAAACGGCTCATTTTGTGTTCTCTGAAAACCCCAGTGAATCGGGCATACCTGCATAGGCATCCCCTCTACAGTACGCTGCAGGTTAACGGCGATAAACTGTGCTCCTGTCCGTGTCCGGCAGGCTCAATTTTTTACCGAGAGTGATGTCTCCCGTCACGCGGCGTAGCGCTCCTGCCGGTGTCAGCCCTCCGCGCGGCCCCGCTGTACACGCATTATCGCCGTCGGTAAATATATGACAGGCTTCAGGCCTATCGGCCTGTGATGTACATCTCTCAGAGTTATCTCTGACAAATGGATGAGCTGTCAAACTGCCAGCGCACTCACCCCCTCCCCCCCCCCCCCCCCCCCCCCCCCGCCCCCCGCCCCCGCCCACACACCCCCGACCGCGGCCACGAGCTCGGCAGCTCACCGCTCGCACGTCGGGGGGGAAGGCTCCGGCGCCACGGAAGCGGCGGCGCGAGCGCCACCCGAGCGCCCCCGTCAATCCGCCGTGCGGCCGCGTGCTCACAAAGGCACTTCAGCCGCGGGGAGGGGCCGTGGCGTCCTCGCCGAGCTCCTTCTCCGGTGCACCTTTAATAGAATTTCTTCGCCGGTTCTAAAGTCACCCATGGCTAACTCCATTAGACGAGAGGGATTTTTTTTTTAGCCGAGCCGGAGCGCGGGAAGGTCCCCCGTAAGGGCGGCTCACGAGAGGATTAGGAGATCTAATTAAAGAGATTATTATAATGTTTGCCATCGTTTGCGAGGGGAAGTCTTCATAAAGTGACAATGGGGGCTGACGCACACAAAACTGATTTGATCCACTGCAGTGTGCAGGAAGGTAATAAAATGGGATGAATTACATTCTTGCCAATGTGTACATTTCCATATGGCAATTTTTATGAGAGGATTACAACAAAGGGACAAATTATTCTATTCTTGAAAATCATCTGTGCATCCAGAGTTGTTTTAACCCATTTGTTTCAGCTACGATTAGGCCCATATCCCTGTTCAAACACAAATCATTTTAGACTAGGTATCTGCTGTCTTTAGAAGTGAGAGATGATTGTCAGCCATTTTCTAAGTCAAAAATGTTACCTGCTAACATTACTATGTCCGCTAATCAGACCTGGGTCAAATATGTATTTGTTTTGGATTCAAATACTTTTCTGTGCCCTATTGATCTTGCCTGGTGTAATTGAGCCTGCCAATATGACCCGAAGGCTGTGTCTGCACTTTTTGAGAGTATTTCATTGGTTCCAATACACCAGGCAAGATCAGTAAAGCGTAGAAAAGTATTTGAATCCAAAACAAATACGTTGTTGACCCAGGTCTGCAGCTATTACTAAAACGCATCTCTGCTAGCTTCATTTCCTTCCAATGGAAGTCTGCTTTATGATCACTTCATATTCATATCCATTTTGTGCTGAAAACAAAGTGAATACCCCGTGGTGGCTTTTTCCTTCCTCCCTTCCTTCCTTCCTTTCTTCTTTCCTGAGAGAAATACATGTTATCTTTCTGGGGAATACACTGTGGTGTCTTAGAACCATCAGTACCCTGCACCCACGGATGTCTGTGCAAATGGATGCCACCATATCTCAGTCCCGGCGAATGAGCATCGGATGTCGAGATCAGAAAGTAGGCCTGTGCGATTTCTGAGTCGGTTGTTTTCCCATTGTTCAGTCATCCAGTCACCCTGCTGTCAGGCCGCATGTACATCTCCGTGACAACTCCGCAGTCAAATCGAATTCACCCTCAAATGTGCGCCTTTTTGATTTCGTGAAACGTGCGCATCTCAGGAAGAGTCTTCTTGTTAAATAAATCAGAAAGTGTCTCTCTCCCAGAGGTAAAGAGTGTGTTTGTGTTCAAATCGGTAACAAGTGGAGTAATGCAATTAACTTCCCCAGGCATCTCAAGAGAAAAGGAAGCACTTCCCGATTCTTTACCAACACAAATTAATGGGCTTCAGCCGGAGGGGAAGTTAAATCCTGGAAGTCCCAGAGGCTCACCTCAGCCTTCTCACACACAGGGCCCAGCAAGTGGACAAGGCATTCCGTCAATCTCACCGCACTGCCTCCAGCACATTAGCATGCCGTGAGTGCAAGCCTCATTCAGCATGTGTGCAGCCTAACCAAAACGTGCTGCATTTAAAAAAACTTCCTTAGTGCTAATATTTCACACCAGTTCTCCTACATAACGTTTGCTGTGTGTGTGTGTGTGTGTGTGTGTGTGTGTTTGTGTGTGTGTGTAGCACTATATAATAAGTCAATGTTGGCAAGGTAAATACCTTAGCTAACCTCATTCTTGAGAAATTAAGAAATGAGAAGGCCATTCAAATATGATGAAGTGAACAAATATCTCATCAATAGGTGTTTTGAAACACAGCTGTCTGTGAACTGCGAGGCGCCATTTAATTCAGCTCTTTGTGTAATCCAAAGGCAATTATTGCTGAATGGTATTTGGCAACATGTTTAATCTCGTTAAGAAGAGAAAACACCGTCTTTAAAAAGCCCATGTGTTTTGTGTACCCTCATCCCTATAAGGACATTATCCCTTTTATTCTACAGTAAAAAAAAAAAAATACAACTGGTTGTTTATGAGATTGTGTGGGAAAATATGGTGACACAATGTGACTAGGCTTATTGCTAATCTCCTTAGCTCTCTTTCTGACTCAGATCCAAATGAGAAAGAAATGGGCCAAAAAAACCTGAAGTGGCGATGAAGGAATGGAAATTAGTCGTGCGTACGAAGATCACGCTGCTTCACTATCCGCTCTGCTAACACTTTGTGTCCCAGAGGGACCAACTGTGGGGTTGTGGCCGTTGGGGTTTTAGACTGGTCCCAAATAGCACTGCACTGGCATGTAACGCTGGAGGTAATATGCTATTTTACATTAAAAAATAAATTACTTGTCATAAAAGGCTGAATTTAGCTCTCTCATGGGTGTGTAACTACTCTGAAAATATCATCATGGGGTGTTGCTAGGAGACATAATGCAGCTAGTTTTCTTCTCTGCCTGATTTCTGATATAAATCTAAATTCTCCAAATGTACAGTGCACTTACAATTTAGCATGCAATTTAACTGTAATCAAACCATTCTGTGTTGTGATAAAAAATAGTCAACAGATAAAGTGTTATAATAAACCCGTGAACTTTATTCACAGACAGTGCATGAAACATGTTAAACGCACATTTGACTCATCTGATCACTTTGAGAAATTCAAAAGAAGGCAATTAATGAGCTGAGATGAAAATGAAATTCAGATGTGCCGGTCTAGTCATTTCAGTGGTCGACAGGTAGTATATGGCATGCAGAATATATGTTTTTGCTTTGTGGTAAGGAGATGCCTTTAATCATGCTTTATACCCCTGTTTGTTTTCCACCACATGTTTGGGAGGGATGTGATGTGTGCTTTAGCGTCCTCTGCATTGGTTACGATCTAACTGCGTGTCTGTTGGGCTCCACAAGTACAGAAACCGCGCCTGGTGTGTCATCACTTCGCAAAAACATCCCCTGTGATGGCATGTTCCACCCTGTGCATGCCCCCATAGAGCTGCTATAGCGACCAGGAGAGCAGCCCTTGGCTTAAGCCTCTCATCTCTGGCCTATTTGTTATTTTAGGGCTCCCTATCCCTGGAGACTTCTATCATGGGTCCCCAGGTAAATTGACAGAACTCTTTATATATATATATAATATATATATACCCTCAGATTGAGAGAATGTGTATGAAACTGGAAGTAGCATACACAGTTGCACATTTTAAAACTCCTCATTATCACTGATGAAATTATGTCAGCTTTAAGTGTCACATGTTCCGCTGATAATTTAAAAAAAAACCTCAAAACTTATTACTATCAAAATCAGGCAAATGGGCATGTTATAGTGGAAACACTAAATAATACATTGTGTGACAATTTCATAGTTCCATTCTGTTTGTGATTGTGCTTAGAAGATTCTTCTGTTTATGCAATCCTTATAAAACAATTTTGTTTGTACTATCTTAGGTTGATAAAATATTTTTGATGCTCAACTTAGGTCAGGCAGTATTGTATGAATTTATCAAAGTGATACAAAAATGTGAAATTACAGCGATTATTGTTACTGAGATTTTTAATTTCATGAGATTTAAAGTAATCGTTTAGATTGGCCATTTACACTTTCTTGATTATTGTTTTAGTTCATCGACTTATAGGTTTGATTAAGGTGCGTGCAGAATGCAGAAAAACACAAACAAACACGCAGCACAGATCAGTGAATCTCCGCCTGTAAACCATTCATTAATTCCAGAAAGAGGTATCGAAATTACCTCATCATCAAGGAAGAAAATTTGGCACTGCGAGCATGGATGAGACTAATTTACTAAACATACCCTCCAGTCACATAATTACATGTAATTTTACCGGCATAATTAACTAATTTAATTACTACTCCTCAAGAGCATCAATTATTGATATTACAGAGCATTCAGGCAGCGCTCCCAACGTGTGGCGCATTCTGAGGACAGAGAACACATGTTCACTCTCCAAGAGGCTTGGCTGCATTCTCCCCGCCGCAGCCGGGAGAATCCCTCTGATGTCTGCCGGCGCACGACGAGCGCTAATGGCGGGCGCTAGCGCGGACTTGGAATGCTGACAGGGGACGCTCGCACAAACGAAAACGTGCGCGGCGGACCAGGGAGCAGCTGAGGCGACGGGCAGCCACCTTGCCGCTGGAGCCACCGAACGCAGTCGGGTTTCTTCACGGGCTTTCAGAACGTAGCGTCGAGGGCCATTTTCCAATGGCTGGAGAAGGACCTCTGGCTTTATGCTCAGTTCCACCTCTCTGTACACATGATTCCTTTCGGTGCCTCAAACGAAGAGATTAAATCTTTGAACAAAATGCGGAAAATTTGTCATGCGTTGTCTCGACGTTTTTCAAATGATCGACACATTGGCTGACGTTCCCTTTCTTTATGTGGGGGGGGAAAAAGTCATATCTTTAAAAGTGCGCAGTATATTATTAAAGGGAGGGGGCTGTGCATGCCTTGATTAATATTGTGATATGCAAATTGCATTGACACTGAGCTAAAGTTTACATCCGTGAATGATCCCACTTTAATGAATTCCTCAGCGTTTTATGAGTTATGCAGAGAACTGCGTGTGACCGTGCATTAATGCCTTTAATATTGTGGGGACTGTTTTGGTCACAGACTATCCTTCCCAGACAGACAACACTGCTCTTCTTCAGCATTGGAGCAGGAAGAGGAGTAGAAGGCATAATTTAAGCCTGAGCAATTTTGTGCCACAAATCTGCAATGACACTTGGGCTGTCTATGCGGGGAGATATATTGAGACCTGTGAGGAGAGTGCATTTTACACATTAACTCATTGCACAGGGCTCTGTTTACATCAACAGCAATGCAACAAAGCAAAAATCCAGAGGTCATTCTATTTTACATTTTTTTATTTGTTGTAAGACAGGTAAACACAAATTTGCCTTCTGGGTATTTTTGACATAAAGTCGAAGACAGCAACCAAACAGAAAAGATCTGGTTCATATAATAAATGTATAATTCACATTTGTACAGATGCAATTCTACATCCTATCTTCCAATTTGAATGCACAAAAGCACAGGAATAAAAAAGGACCTTGTTTTCCTGTCCTTTTTTTCCCCCCAAATAGTATGCAACACACAATTTATTTCCACAAATTAGTGTTGTTGTTGTTACGGTATGCTGCAGGGATCTGTTCTGTGGAACTCCGCAGCTTGATTTCTGTTAATTGGATTTTTTTATGCTGCCTGGGGATGGGCTTGGAATCAATCACCAAACATTTTTCTTCTTGTTTTCAATGAGCAAACACTGCCGTGGAAAAGAAATCCATCACCCGTTTTATTTTTTTAGAAAAGCACACTCGCGTTTTAAGTCAGCGTCAGGGCCTGTGCTGCATAAGTGAGGATTTCTCCGACTGCAGAGGTAGGACACAGATCCTTACTAAACCTCTGAGGCGCTAATGTATTTATCATAAAAGGCTCTGCCACAAAGACTGGCACGTGGCGTCCTGAACCACACACCTCTCTCTTTTCAAATGCAGGCTTGTGTTCCTCTCTCAATTCACTCCTGCATTCCTCCAAGAAACCTACGTCTAATATCTAACAAAAGCATACAGTTCCATAAGTGCTATGAGAATGTGGAGATCTGCTGCCCATAGCAAAACAAAATTCTAAAAATTGTCAAATATTTTACTTGAAGTACAACTCAAGAATTGGTGCTTGTTCATGATACAAAAAAACATGCCACATTTTTGGAAATTGTATTAGAAATGTATTCTATTACGTGCACTTTCAATAATATGCTAAAGGTATATTTATGCAACACACAGTATTTCTGAACAGATATGTGATATATAAATGCATTTTCCTTTCCTGAAATATAAGTTAGTATAGTAAATATCAGACATGGGCATACAGCACGTGTCATGTATGGGTTGAGAGGGGAAGCTCAATAGTATTGTGGGCTCTGCAGTTTCACCCGGCAATATCAGCAACTTCGGCAGGAACCAGAGGATTTTCTCAGCTAGCTGTGCGGCGCATTTTTTGGCCTTGCCAGAAGGCCACAGAGCAAGCAGAGTACATTCAGTGCAGCATGCAGACCAGCTGACTGAAAAGCGCTCCCTATTTCCATCTGAACACAGGCTCATGGCAAATCATCAGTTTGTCATGAGAGCGTGGAGGTACAAGGGTCAAATGGTGGGGTTTATGATCCGCGGAGCCTCAAGGGTCTCCAGCCATTCACCATTACCACCACCCCCCAGCAGGCTTCAGCATGCTACAGCAACAAGTAACACGTCTCGTTGCATATGTGTTCATGTTGAAAGGGCATTTAATACTCCAAGCGGTTTTTTTTTTTCCAAATCATGTTTGATGATATCATTCATTTAGAGACTCCTAAAGCTTCTAAATTCATGTGAGTTCAAATGTGAAAGTATGACTAAAATATTGGTCAAATAATATACTCTACTATAATAATTTACTATACTATTTACTATAGGAAATCACACCTTATTTTCTTTGAGTGCAGGTTGCATTGCCATAGGCAATATTTCCAATCAAAAATAAGGTTAATACATTTTTTTTTGAGGAACAAATAAGCAACACACATAAAACCCAAATTATCCCTTCAACCTTTAAGGACCCTTCCTGAAATCCAAACATCCAATTGATAAAATGGATTTGCAGGCTTGAGGCATTTCTTTCTAAGCACAAAAACAACAAAGTGTGTAATTAATTCTGAATATTTACAGCGTTATTGTCACTTCATTACCTGCCATAAGCGTTTCACTTGTGACCTTAAACCTTGTTTATTTGTTGTTCTATGCTAGCTGAGACAGAGGTCAAGGCCTTGACTCATACTTATAGTTTTATTTCACTGCACAGCATTTTAGTGGTCAGTGAGCTTCAACAGATGTGAAATGGTAATTTGTAGGTAAAGAATGATTCACTACTGTTGGAAGCCCTGCATGGAATTTAACTCTGATACATTAGTTAAATCTGAATTATTATGCAGTGTTGACATTAAAGCAAGTTAATGGTTGAAACATTGTGAAAAACAAAATAGAATATGATGGACTTAGCACACCAACAATCATTTTATTATACTGTCAGTGGTAAAGCTCTGTAGCACCCTGTTTGCACAAAACTGTAAATTTTAATTGAGGGGCAAAACTATAATGAACATAAATCCACAGGAAAAGTGTGATGGAATATATCCAAGGTCAGGCCTTAAAACTGTTCCATTACACCAGTATGTCTAATGACACCTGTGACCTCACCTGTGATTGACCAAGGCTTGTAATTCGCTTTACATTATTTCTTAGCTTGGGCAGGTACCTTTATGCAGGATAACTTACTTTGCTAACATCATTCCATTTGTAAAGCTAAAGTAAATCAAATTAGTTACTCAAGGGCACAATGACTGTGCCTTGCTGTAAAACTTAAACTGCAACCTTTAGGTTACCAGCCCAGCTCATGTAATACGAGGAAAGTAAACGGTGAAAATGGCGTTTTCGCTCACGTTTTCCATTAAGTTCTGGCTCCGCTATGAAATGCTTCCTGTTTGGATTATTGGTTCATGTTCTCAGTTAATTAATGGCAGGAGAAGCAGAAATAAAAAAGTCTGCGTTCTCTGCTCAGATTTGTTTTCAGACATTTTCACCAAAGGCCAGGAACAATGAGAGCTCCCAAAATATCTTCTTTAAGTCTGCAGTCTTTGCTTTAGTAATGGCCCTCAACAACTGCGTTTTGCATGAAGATCTTTGTTCCGTCCCTCTGTCTGTGCATTAGCATCCTCTTCAGACCCATTACTGGCAATTAAAGCCAGCAATACTTTGCACTCTGGAATAATACCCAGTACTCATCTGTTGAGAAGAATTATGCTTGCAGAATGCTTGTGGTTGATGACCACACATAAGTAGTCTGCTGTCTGCTGGAACGGCTCTTGAAACTTTTTTTATCATAAGTGACAGCTTGGACAGGCCTGAATCCAAGCTGTCTGACTGTGTTTAACCATTCAAGTGTCACGTTTTTACGGCTACAGGTGAAAGAAGCAGTTGTTTGTTGGTAATTAAAGATTATTTACTTCCCTGGGATTTTAAGCTGAAAGGCAAGGCCTGGATGTGCCACTTGAGCATCACCTCAGCAACACCACCGAAGAAGTCAGACTATAACAAAAGGACTGCCAGATTTGCCTCTATTTGTTTTGTCTGCATGCTTAACCCAGTCACTAGGTGTCCTGTTAAAAAAAAAGGAGACGCATCCCCCCCTCGGGTTTGCATTCCCGCTTGGTGCAAGGAGGCACTCAGGTGAGAATTAAGTCACTGACGTCAAGGGGGAAATCGTGCCCTCACTCTACCTCTAATTGTATTCTTGATGACAGTCTGAATTTGCAGGGCCTACACTGAATGTGCCGACCAAGTGTGACTCTCTCTAGTGGGTCCTGGCATCTGCCCTAGGCTGGCCACAAGGGCTCAAATTCATTCTAGGCGTCACTTAGTTCTGCGAGGAAAGAGGACTCTCTCTGTCTCCCTGCTTGGGGCTTTTTCCCCCTGCTGGAAGAAGGCCGGGGGCCTCCTGAGGCTAGGCTGTGCCCCTGCTGGAATATGACAGGTGGATGATGACGGGCGAAGGTTTGATCAAATGCGCCCTGTTAAAACAGGGTGAAAACGCAAACCAGGGGAGCACAAGCTCCTGGACTGCCTCTCAATGAAAAGACACAATGAGTCTGGTCATGAACAAAGAAAATGGAAGTGCTTCGGCGAATATTTAGCTTTCTCGATGGAAAATGATTGAAACGTAAGCTGCGCAAGTCGCTCTGGATAACACGCATAACTTGAATGAATAAATAATGCGATGTGATGTGGTGTTGAGACTAGTGGCAGCCTTTGGTTCCCTACGTCTCTGTGAGAGATGTTTTTCAGAATGAATATGGTTCAGGAGTGCCCGGTCCTGAATACAGTCTCAGAATTATTTTGGTCATGTGCTCAGACGCACCCATACTGGACATTACCGTGCAACGAAGTAAAGTATTTTCAGCGTGAAAAGAATATTTGATTGTACGAGGATGTGGAATTGGAAACGGAGAAGCATAAGTGGGTCGGCAAACAGGAACACTTGTTTGAAATTCTAAACCAAGGGGAAATCGGTGATATGGGATCTAGAGAACATTCTGAAAGGGTCTGGCCTGGTTGCCTAGTCACCATAGAATACATACTCCCATGAAGTTAATGCCCCAGTGTCAAAAACATGCTGCTGTTTGATGCGGTGCTTGTTCTCAGAATTCACATAGGCAGGGGGCTGGATCGTCTCCCTGGCCTGGCTGCAGGTAGCTGATTGGCTGGGGCATTGGCAGGCCATCTTTAACTGTGTCATGTTGGATTACAGTGAGGGGTTAGACACAAAAGCAGTCAGGAGAGAAGCAGCTCAAGCCCTCTTCCAGGAGAGGCTTTCACAGTCAGGTCGTCGTCCTGGAGGACAGGACTTAATCCCCTGCCCCCACCCCCCCCCCTTTCCCTCCCCTCTCTCTCTCTCTCTCTCTCTCTCTACCCAACTCTCTCTCTCTCTCTCTCTCTCCCCTCTCTCTCTCTACCCCACTCTCTCTCTCTCAGGGACTGTGCTCTGGCTTCCTGGGCCTCCGGGGGGACTCTGCCACCACAGCCGTGGAGCTTTGTGTCCCCATGGGAACCTGCCGAAGAGACAGATCTGTGACGAGGTCCCCTCGCTTCTCTGCTGAGCAATATGAGCTGCATCCAGAGCTATCTTATTGCATCATGCGAATCAATAGGAGAAGGTTTAAGCACAGCTGGCATTTTTTGCTTGGTGTGTAAAAAAGGCTTTTGTGTGCATCGTGTTTATTTTCTTTAAGTGAATCGTGATTTTCCAGTATTGCTACAAAAAATTTGATCAGCTACATTGAAATCTGAGTGATAATGGATGTAAGGCCATCACTATTCCAGGAATGGCGTGTGTTGTTGAGGTGCTGTGAGTTCTCACAAGGCTTTGACTTAATCGCATACCTGTCCCTGACGATATATCTGCTGTTATATGATTTTTCCACCTCAGCTTCCTCAGATCTTTCAGTAGTATTTAATCCTGTTGGCGTGACTGAGAGGCAGAGCCAAAATGGTGCTCTTGCAGGTTCTGTTTATCTCTCTGTTTGAAGCTACATTCTCTCCTGCCCATGATCACTGCACTGATCTTGCTGGCAGTGTATCAAGTCCACACTGCCCCTCATTTAAGTGTGCACAAGGATATCTCTGCTTTCCCGTATACCGTTAAAAAGGCAACAGTATTGGGACAGTGACACAATGTTTGTTGTTTTGGCCCTGTACTCCAGAACATTGAATTTGAAGTAAATCAATGAATATGAGGTTGAAGTGCAGACTGACAGCTTTAATTTGGGGGTATTTACATCCACATCGGTGGTCTGTGTAGGAATTAGAGTCCTTTTTATACATAGTTTCCCCATTTTATGGGGAAAAGTGGGGAAAAGTAATTGAACAGTTGGCTGTTCTGCTATTTCTTGGCCAACTGTGTGTCTTTGCATTATTAGTTAATGCACACAAAAGCTAAAAGGTCTAGCATTCATACTCAGTGTGAAATTAGCATTTACTGTCAATGCCAGTAAGGCAGGTCATCATGAGGCTGAAAAATCAGAATAAATTGATCAGAGATATAGCCAAAACATTGGGTGTGTCAAAATCAACTGTCTGATACTTGTTAGAAGCAAAAACACACTGGTGAGCTCAGCAATAGCAATCGACCTGGTAGACCAGTAGTGGCTGACTGAAGACTGGAAATTTGTTTGTTGAGAAATAATACAATAAAGAGAAGACTACACCAGCATAACCAAACCACAAAGTATTACAGACAGAGGAGATGAGCATTAACCTGTTCCAAAGTGATAGAAGGAGGAAAGTGTGCAGAAAGAAAGAAATGCTCATGATCCAAAGCACCCTCTCCCACCATCTGTGAAACATGATGGAGGTAGTGTCATGGCTTGGGCATGTATGGCTGCCACTGGAATTGTTTTACTTCCCTTCACTGATGATGTAACTGCAGGATGAATTCTGAAGTGTACAGATACACCCTATCTGCTCAGATCCAACAAAATGCCTCAAAACTCATTGGATGGTGCTTCGCCTTGTAGCAGTACAATAACCCCAAACATACTGCTAAAGCATCCAAGTAGTTTTCCAGGGCCAGAAAGTGAAATGTTCTTGACTGGCCCAGTTAATCCCCCAGTCTGAATTCAATTGAACAAGTGTGTTTCATTCGCTGAAGACAACACTGACGGCAAAAATCCCCAGGAATAACCTGGAACTGAAGATGGCTGCAGTACAGGCCTGCCAGAGCATCACTGGGGAACTTACCCAATGTCTGGTGATCTTTATGGGCCACAGACTTCAGGCAGTCAATGAATTCAAAATATTTGCCACCAAGTACTAGATATGAGGACTTCATTTCAGATTATTATTAATATGTCCCAATACTTTTGCTGCCCTAAAATGGGGGTGCTATGTATAAAAAGCGCAGTAATTCCTACACAGATCACCCAATATGGATGTAAATATCCTCAAATTAAAGCTGTCACGTCATGTTGGACACACCACATATTCATTGTTTTATTTCAATCCAATGTGCTGGAGTACAATGTCAAAACGACAAAAATTGCATCACTGTCCCAATGCTTTTGCATTTTACAGAGCTTATTGACAGTTGCGCAGCTCCATCAGGAAAGGAGGCATGCTGGGACTGTGCTATTCTCCGAAAAAAAGCTTAACTCCACTACCACTCTGGATGGAAACCTAGTTAGCCCTTCCCATAAGCCATTATGGTGCTCAGGGCATTGGTGGTCCCTTCCGATTCACGTGTTCAGCACTGCACAAGTGTGGTGGTCCACGGTCTTGATTCAGTCCTTTTTGGCACTTAAGAGATTGTGAGTGACTGAATGGAGGCTTAAGTACAGCTGTCTCCCAATGTGCAGGTTATACATGGCCCACTATTGTCTGACCAGAGGCACCCTTTAGCTCAATGAGCTGGCACGGGAATTTAATTTCACATGAAATGCAAATTAGCTGTTGATGCTGCTGGTTCAAATAATGTGCCAAGGACCACTGTCCTAGTACACATCAGGCAGAATTTGCATGTTATTATTATTTTTTAATGACCTCCATGGGAACTACAACTTATCCTATATGTTTAAATTATTCCGTTTCTAATATCTTGCTCCAAAACCAGAAAGTAAATTAAATCACTTTTTTTGGGTGGTAGGAGGGAGGCTATCCCTTCATTTATCCCTTATCAAATTCATTGAAACTAATGTTCATTTCAAGCAAAGGTTTATCCACACAGAGTGCTTTCTTTAAAGCAATTTATGGAGTTTAATAAGGCAGGCTGTAAAGAAACTATCACTGCTTAAATAAATATTGCAATAGAGTATTAACAATCTCCAGTGTCCTTCCTTGGCAACTGCACCAGTGAACTGAATTATGCATGGCCAGGGCTTTGGAAAGATAGCTGAACATTTTTGCTATGAGCCATAATGTCAGCCATTTGCATAAAAAGGTAATATAAGAGAAAACCTTATAATATCTTCTCTGTTTATATACCACAGTTGAAATGAAACACATCCAATTTATTATTTGGATGTGCGCAACAATGCGGTTGTCATTAGTTTATAATTTTTCTGTTGTTGTTGGTTAGTTAAATAGTTAGCTGATTACCTCTCTTCACCAATGTTTTAAAAGTAGATCCTTCATATGCTTTATCTTTCATATGAATCACAAAGACTTTTATATAACCTATTTAAGTTCTTTGAGACCTTACATAAATAAATATTTGATGTACATAGAAAGTGTATCTGAGGGCCTCTTAGATAAGGGGCTTCTTCAAAACATTCCCTTTGCATAAAATACATTAGAACTCAGGACATGGAGCTACATTCCTGTGATTAATAACTGTAATTAAATGAAAGATTATTTCCCCAGTTTCCAACCATCTCTATAGCTCTTAATATCATAGATGGAAGAAATTCAATTTTCTAGTTGACAACCAAGTTTTGAACCATGAAATGAGGATATTCAAACCCCCATTTACTAGTTTGAATAAAATATATAAATATAGTTTGAAATGTCTCATTCCGTCCCAGTATTTGAAGTTTGCAAATTAAAATAATGGCTATCTGATAACGCAAATCTAATTTAGTATCAGAAAATTAACATCTTTCCTGCACGTCATTATTGTATTCCAGTTACACCACCATATTTTTGGAGTTTTCTCTTGTACTTAATCTTCTACCTGTATGCTCTTTTTTATTTATGAGAATGAATACATTTTTGTCTGACTGACCAGGAATTCTAAAGAACTTGTCTGTGAGAACTCTCCATTGCTGCATGGGGGGCATTCACATGAAATCAGAGTTAAGTGTGATGGAATCTTTCCAAATTTTTGCATAATCAGCTCTTTAACTTCCATTTTTAAACCGGTGGCGATTAAAAAATAATTGCCAATGAAATATAATTGCAGCTAATTATATAAACTGTGCACCTTGACTCTCAGATCATATGAAGCTAGGTGGCAAATAGCTGGGGTTCGTCTGCTCCTAGGATGCACTCTTTTCATCCCGTAAACAAACGTCTCAGATCTAAAGCTTTCCCATAATTGTTATGCTAACCTTGGAGCAAAACCCCCTCCATTTGCATTTGAAGGAGCTAAATATTAGCCAAGAAAGAAAGCTCTCCTTTTAAAAGGCATGAGAAAATGTCCCTTGCCTTTGGTACTGAACCATCTGTGCTGGCTCCTTTCCCTCCACGGCAAACAGAGCTAAGAAACCCAGGCAGGCAGTCGAGGGGGAAGAAAAGGCGGCACTTTTTTTCTCTCTATTTTGAAAAAAAAAAAGAAAACCAAAAGTGTACTGATAGATTTTAGCAAGAAATTATATTTATATTCAGTCCTGACAAATATTAATTTATCCTTGTGGTTTAAAATGGACTACGTTGTCTTTCATGCAAAATGGAAAACAAACTGCATCAAATAAATAGTGACACTTAAAACTATTGTTTTTTTTTTGTTTCTTTTAACTGCCAAGAAAAATGACTTATATATAACTTGCTTCAATAGATCATAGCAGACCTTGCATTTTATTGCTTCTAACTGTTAAAAATTAACTCAAACTCAAACACAGTTATTATTCTTCAGACTGAGTCGGCTTGTCTTTGATCCTCCATCTTACTGACAAATTAAGCTCCTTGAAAGAGTTCAGACTTCATAAGTAAAGGCAAAGTTTTTTGTTGTTTTTTTTATTTTTATTATCTGCCTCCTTGATTGAGATGGAAATGAAGCAATTAGCGAGCGCCCTCCTTTTGCGCGTCGAGGCTGTGAGAGGAATGTGGGATTGGCTCCTTTGAGCCCCCCGTGTCCGACCGAGCCGGAGGCACACCTGGGACTTTTTCCCAGGGGTGTGATGGTGGGCACCGGCTGTCCACACGGAGCACAAAGACCGCAGCGCTGTTCAAACTCGCAGGGGCGGGGCCCCGCCCGCTCCGCACACCCGCTCCGCACACCCAGGGCACGGCTCATTCATCCTCCAGCCTTTCCTGCCCCGTGTTACAAACGACACCACATTCCTCCGCACGAGTGGATTCGTTCTGTTTTCGTTTTTTTTCCCAACCCCACACGGAGGAGGGGGGGGGTGTACGATCGAGGAGTGTCTTAAGAAGGGCTTCCGTGTATAGGGAGGCAAAAACAAAAAACGGATCGAAAAACAGATGTTAGGTGGAATTACCACCACCGTCAACCGCCCGCCGCCCCCCCCCCCTCACCCCCTTCCAAAAAAATGAATAATTCAGATCAATTGAAAGATTAGGTGGAAATCAGATGAAAGTGTCCCCAGAAGGAGATGAGGAAGAAAGGATGGGTTAATGACCAGGGATCAGGGGCTTGGCTCAATGCAGGCCCGGGCCCTCATTATGGCCGTCCTTCTTAATCTGCGGCCCATTCGCACAAGTGCTTTTTTTTTTTTGTCTCGCCTCCCAGAGCCCGCATTCCCTCGCAAACATCAACACCGGGCCCCCGGCTCCTCCATTTCCCAGGAATCCCTCTGCGGAGGGGCACCTGCGAGTTATGAATTTCAAAGTGACCATTTCCCTCCTTTTCAATCCAACCCCACCCCCCCAAACCCCCACCCCCCCACCCCACCGCAGACAATGGGCAATCTCCTATAGACTCACTTTCGCCGCGGCGACAGCCCGCTCGGATCGCCCCGCATTCCGGCGGCGTTTGGAGTCAGATCAGAGCCGGGAGCGCAGCGCTGGGGTCATTCGACAAGAAAGACGAGGAGCAGATGGCGGGCTTTGTGATTCCCTCCTCTTTTCAGTCCGCGCGGCCCGGCAATGTGGGAAAGCGTTTTTTTTTTTCTTTTTTTTATCCTCCTTCCTTCTTTCCTCCCCGCGCACAGAGCACCGGTTGCTGAATAGGCCCACCACATGCTACCAGCCCATAGGTATGGACCTCCACAAGCAGATGGTGAGATCATTTGGAGCAATTAATGCTTTGAAAGTATCAGTGGGAACATGTTTGTCGTGGCGACGGGGGCACGTGGTGAATGAGTTCACTGACACCCCCCCCCCTTTTCCTTCCCTCCTTTTTCTGAAAGGGGACAAATTCCAGTAAAAGGGAACAGGATGAAAGAGGGAGGAGGGAGAGAAAAGCTCACACACACTATGGGAACTGACTTTGAAAGGCTAAGGGTCTCACTGAGCATTTCCACATTCCAAGAGTTATTATATATATATATATATATATATATATATATATATATATATATATATATAAAGACAAACTGGCAAGAGATGATTTGTATTCAATTCAGAGAGCTGGCTGTCTGTTATTCATTACAGATTTGAAATTTTAGCCAGTGGAAAATAAACAGTGGGAAAGTAGCTTATTCCCTGGGTACCATGCAAGATTTTTCCAATAAAGCCATTTCAGTGGTAAACTGCTGCGGTGCATTTTCACAGGGCCTTGGTTTGAGAGCATGAGCGGACTCGTGGGTAAATAACTGCTATTCTAAACTCAACAGGCAGAAGTGTTTGTGACCGCCAGAAGGGGGGTCCGTGCCGCGAAGCGTTTTGGATGACAATGTTTTCCTCAGACCGTGAGGCATCGCGAGCGATAACAGCCCAGCGGTGCGCCGTACACCCGCGGAAAGACACCGACTGCCCGAGGAAGAGTTTCAGCGGCTCTGCTGAGGCGTTTCTCTTCACACGGAAGGTGAGGCGGAGCCGCACTGAAAGGACTGGGCCTGTGACTCACACGAAGCAAACGCAGTGTCAATAACCAGGTGAGCACAGGTGCTCTCAAGGGTGCTAGAGGCAAGCAATGCTGAAAATGTGTCTCCTCCTTCAGCGCGGTACGTGCTGTTGTCAGCGTGTTCTTAAAGGATCCACCTAAAAGTCATTGGGGACTTGAACCTCACCGCAGTACGAGGCCAGGACCCACTCCCCTTCCGGTGCTTCCATGTACAGGCACAACTGTGCTAAAATGAAGCACTCATCCCACCTACGTGTTCTGGGGAAGTCTATATGCACAGTTTTTAAATCATGGGAGCAGGCCTAGTGGGAGGCAGTAGTCCATCACAAATGCAGTCTTGACCTCAGCGTTAATCCGTGGTCAGTCTGTGTGGGGGGAAAGTCCCCAGTGCCAGCTGTGTGCCAGTAATGGTCACGGAACAGATGTTTTTGACAGCAGTTTTCTCATGTGCCAGCAGGTCTTTCAGAAGCCACAGACTTCCAAGTGCCATGCAAAAGAAAAAAAAGAACAAACCCGACCTTCTCCTTAACAACACTATGAGTCCTTGGATACTGTCCACTCTTATGCCACATCCGAGTAATAAAATGTTCTACACATAAGGATAGTGAAGGGTCAGTTGACTGAACGCAAAAATGGAAAGAAATGATAAATCTGATATCGTCAAGACACCACTCCTCACATTGCATAAATGTATATCCTGTCATATTTACAGTGCTATTTGTAGTGCTTCGGAACACTGCTGTTTCCCATATTCACACTCTACTCGTTCCATAAAAGAAACAAACGCCTGAGAAAGTAATGTAATGTACTGTGCTTGATGAAACACAACAGCGACAACAATCTCTCAAACTTGCACTTCTTCATGTCTCCCCTTAGGAAACCTAAGGGTGTGGTCTACAGTGTTGCTGATGATTTTGCCGATTCCCATTTCGAGAGCAGCTATAACAGTAGTCTGTTTTTCAGTGCTGAAGGTAAACACGCCGGGCCCAGGATCTGGTCACGAGTCCATTCACTGGCAGTGGGAACTGAAAGCAGCAGCTGGGGAGTTTCTCGAAACTCGCATCGCTCATATAGAAACTCACACCACTAAATATTGCCGTTTCGGCTTACCACAAAAGGGGTTGAGGGCCAAGTAAAATATCTGAGACTGTGTACCCTGAACCCACCACGATTGCTGACATGGCCCCTAAAAAGGTATATGTGGGGAGAGTCTTTTTTCCATTGTTCATTGATTTAATCAGGAATGGTAAATACACATTTATGTGAAAGAACGTATGTGTCCAAGATCAAGGTCTATCATCCATTGTAAAGTGGACAGCTTGTTTATACCTATGGAATAGAAAAACACGAAGTTCCTCATTTGTCCTGATTTGTGAGGGGTTTGATTTTAAAAGTTCACATTCAACTGTGTCATATGTCATTTATTATTAAATTTTTATAGCTCTTTGCCAATGTGCATCTTTTTTTCTTGAGATTAGATTTGCTTTCTTGTTTCTCTGTTATTTTCTCGAAACTCCAAAATAATGATGTAGATAATAGTGCTTGAAGCGTGCGAGAAAATATCAAGATTATTGTTGTGCCTTTCCAAACTTATAACGCAATAATTTCCCGAAAGCACATACACTCACGCACAAACATACAAAAGACACACGTGCACACACAGACACACACATGTACACACCACACACAATCCATGGTTATCATCCACGAATAATTGGTTGTCAAAATTTGATTCCAGGCAGCGTCTGTCTTTTGAAATTTATGACATGGTACAATTCTTTAGTTGTAATTCCCTTAACATTTTGTCGAACATGGCAGGTAATTCAAAATCCAGCCTGACACTGACAGGCTCACAAAGCATGGTATTTGAACATCTAAACTGATAAGGGAACCACCTGTGTACAGCCTTGGTTTACAGAGTGCTCCAGGAACAGAAAGCGGAACACGACGGGGCGGATTCGCTTCTCATTTCAGATTTGTCTGGGAATTTTTCGGCTCTGTCACCTCAGTGGAACTCTGGGAGACCAGGAGTCTTATTGCAGCTTTGCCTAAAACTATCCTGGTGTGATCGGGACACGATACCATCAAGGAACAGGCATGGGCACCGTGACGTAGAATATAAGTCACTGTACCCACATTACACCGTATTTGCTGTGACAGCATACGCCGGCCCTCCGTCCAGATGCAGTGATTATTTCTGGACTCAGTGATTAAACACAGCTGATCAAAAACACCAAGCAGCTGTGATACCGCAGTAGTCTGAGACCAAACTGACATTTGCCCTTTGCTCTTTAAAAGGACGGGGCGCAAATAGGCTTCCCTGGGGCCTGTAGTCCAGAGGCTGACCCTGGCTTGAGGAGTGGATAGAAAGCAGGTGTGCTTTTCTTTACTGTGGATCTAGTGTAGGAGCCGTTAAAGAGGACCGGTATACACACTGCAAATAGCCACTCAACTCGCTCAGCAAATGGAGCTGCACCTGAGCAAATGAAAACAAGAGCGGTAATGTTATTTTCCACCAGGCACAGGGAAATATGACACTCTGTGTAAACTGTGTCACCTGGAAATGGTGACATTGGGCCAATGCCACAAGCCTTCCCCATGGCTACTGAGCTAAACGTCCTAGGGAGACATGTCTATTCATGTTTCAGGGCGTGTGTGTGTGTGTGTTTGTGAGTGTGTGTGTTTGGTGGGGGGGGGGGGGTAAGGTTGGTGCATAATGAGTATGTTTATGTGATGAGAGTTAGCAGTTTAAGTCAGGATCGAAGTCAGCAGTCTCAAATAGGGAAGTTTTGAGAGCATAGCAGTTTACAGAACTGAAAATGGAGAAACTGTTCATTGAAACAGCAACGCAAGGCAGATTCATTTTCCCTCTGTTGAACTGAGAGATTCAAGAAAAGCATGTGGACTTGGGTTATTCATTGTGCATTGTTTTTTGCTTTTGTATGTTGAGTGTGGTACACTCTACATCTGGGAATTATTAATTTCATTGGCAGACTGTAAAGATGGTGAGAAAGTGATGCACTTAAAGTGGGGAAAGTGACCAAAAAGAGGGACACACTCACACAAGTGAGGGGCACAAAGCACAAAGCAGGTGCTTCCACACAGATGTGGTTCCTGAGTTAATTAAGCAATTAACATCCCAGGCTGCTCAGGGTCAAGTGAAAAAATCCTGGGCAGGCCTGGTTGCCTACAATTACGCCTGGCAAGGCCAGGATATGAGGCCAGCAACGTTGAAAAAGTGTGATTGCAGGGGCATGTTTGGCAGGGGCTTCAGTGATGAAGTCAGCTGCACTCGCTGATTGAAGACAATGGCAGCACTGTTGGCAGCAGGGAGCTCTGAGGGAAAGACATCAACAAAAGGCAACTTTGGAAGCGCATACTCCCGGATTGTGAAGTCCGTGCAATGTGCATTGGTCTGAGGCACAAGGATAAATGGGAGAAAATGTAAATCAATTGACTGCAGGCAGTGAGTACACCATTTCACCAAGAATGGTTCATTGAAAACAAAGCAGGAAACCATAGTCGCGTTGCAGTACACAGACACCTGGCGATGCACATATGTCAATACAGTGGTGCGGAAAAGCACAGGCAGTGGATAATGAGATCAGATGAATCTTCCTTTACCATGTTCAGAATAAATGGATGAGTGCATGCACCTACAGGCCTGGGTGCTTTGCCTTGAGTAATGTTCTGGTAGTTCTGTAATGAGTAGTTCTGGTAGTCCAGGTGCTTCTTCCTGGTATGATTTGGGTTATTTGTCCTTGTACAAGGTAGAGTCTATGTTAATTACTAAATAATTCTGAGTGATCACCTTTATCCCATGTTGCAGCATTACTTTCCTTCCAGGAGGACAATGGCCTTAGCCACAGAGCATGAGAAGTCACCAAACGATTTTATGATAAGCATGACAATGTGTTCCATTTAACATGGGCTTCTCAGTCACAACATCTTAATAAATAAGCATTTATGTAAGATTCTGGAAAGACATCTGAAACAGTGTTTCCTCTCATGAAAAAAATCACGTGAATTTTTTCTTTTCACATGTAAATTCGCAATTTCACACATGCGTTTTCACCAGTGAATTATAAAATATGCACGTGTGTGTGTGTGTGGGTTTGTGTGTGTGTGTGTGTGTGTTTGCACGTGTGTGTGCGCGCGAGTGTGTGTGTGTTTTGCTTAAACAGAATAGAATCAGAAGTAGGTGATATTGAGCCTTTCTAGAAGCTGCTGCTATTTTTCCTTCATGTGAAGGTGGTGAGTTTGCTGAGCTTCCCCAACAGGAGCCTGATGCTTCAGACCCATATGAAGGGAAAAGGAAAACTCAGGAAAAAACATGTTTATTTCCATCTGCACTGGCGCAAGCTATTCCTTTCATTGTCATTTGTGTGGCCCTTGAAGTGCACCAACACAAGAGAGATCCCGTAACTCCACTGAAGTTCAGGCAACACATCTGGAATGCCCTAAACAGAGGAAAAGGGAGTTTTCCTTTCTGTCACCAGTATTTTTTCCTGATGTGAATAAGTAATGTTCAGCATGAAGAACAGAATAAAACATTCCCTTATTTTCTACTGTTTCACATTAGAAAGATATGCAATTCTGTTCCAGCTGTCATGTGGACGTTCAGTGTTAAAATGAGCCTCAACTTTTTCATGGAAAGCTCTTAGTTCAGCCACAGGCATGAACCTGGTTAAAGATACCATTCTCCTGGGTGCATATATGTGTGGACGTGGGAGGGGCGAGGTTGAAGGTTGGCTATGGGAATAATTATTTGTGGAAACAACACTATTGTCGGGAAATTCTGCACTACCACAGATTCTTGGAACAGTGGATATGTCATATGTATCACGGCCAGCAGAAGACTTAGTTCTAGAAATAACATTGTGATTTTTTTCTTGAAGGATAATACAATCATTTAATTCATATTGCTCAACTCGTCGTAGGATAGATTGTTATTATTATTATTTTTAAACTTCTGTTTATTGGAATTTTGCATACCATCATTATGCTTTCAAGAAAGTTTTAAAGCTTTTAACTCAGTTTTTCTCACCAATTTGGAGGGCCCTTAAGAAGCTATTGTAAAATCAGGAAGGCAGTGGCATGCTCACCCTCAGACGTGCACGCAGTCAGTCACCACTTATTATCCTTCTGCAGTTTCCTTGGAGAGCTTCTGCAGTCACTGCACCAGAGCACTGCTGGGCTGATGCAGCTGGTGCAGGCAAAGTACAGGTCCCCAATCGACTGGAGTGGAGGTACATTCCTCCACATCCCTCTGTACCTCCTCCACATCTCTCTTTATCTGTGCTTTTTAATAACTTACACAACATCACATCTTCAGTCCCGAAGTGAGAACGGAATACCAAGGCAATGAGATCATGCGATGTTTGGTTTTGTCGTTCAAGATGAAGGGGGATTGTGCGTTGTGATTAGACTGAACCTGGCCCTCAGCCGTAATGGCACAGAGGAACTTCTAGCGCAGCGCTGGGGTTCGTCCTGTTCTGGAATACCGAGACCATGGCGGCTACGACGCGTCAGCTCTGATTAATACGTTCCACTCGACCGGTTTTAGACAATGCGCTCCATACCACGGCGTGCTTTCAGTCTCTCAGCTTCCGTAGAGCTGATGGCGGGATGGCGAGCGGAGGAGTGAGCGGTGGAAAGGTTACACTCACAGTCCGGTCCCGGAGTCCTTTTGAAGCCGGGGCTTTGAAGGGAACACTGTGTCCCGTCCACACCTCAGTGAGCAGCACCCTGGCTCCCCGGGTCCAGCTGCACACATCACTTCCCCAGGGCTCGCCCAGACGAGCCCCGCCCAATCTAAGCAACAAAGTACTCATGTTGGCTCATCGCAGCGAAACATATCAGCACACAGAGGCCCCAAAGCAAGCACCTGACCTCATCAAATTTCACTCCCAGTCCTGTGAGAAATGTAGATAAAGAATGTATAACAATTTATGCTTTTTCGGTCCGGTGATTTTGTGTGTCCCTCCATTAAAAATGCATACTGATACGTTTATGGGTTCTGGTCTTACCCAATACAATAAAACCAATCTCAAACTCAGTTTCTCTTTATGGGAATGAACTAGAGTGACCCATGTAAAAGGAGAAATTGTTTTTATTATAGCATCGTATAGTAAAAATACAAAAGACAAAAGGATAATGCTCGGAACGAACACATTTATTTAAATGTAAAACATTTTTTAGCTAACAGCACAAAGGCCTGATAAACAAGAACCCCAATGTCAAAGACCCTCTTATTGGGGAAACCAATCAAAAAGATTATAATAAATTTGATAAAAAATTACATAATTACATGAGTTATCAGACTTTTACTATTGTTAGTATATATAAAAATGTATATCAAAGTACCCCTATCACTACATTGTTTTCTACATTGTTGTTTGAGGCTTGATGATATTATTAGATAGTTTGCCATATGAAATTTGATTCACTGCGACTCTGAGCATTGTATTTGCATAGTATTTTTGAGTCATTTTTTTGAGCATGTGCTATGTAATTGAGCTAGGTAAAAAAAAAATTTTAAATTTAAAAATAAAGCTTTTCAGAGAATTACACTATATAAAGTGCAAGTCCTGATATCACAAAACTACTGTAATGGACAACCTGTATTTTCATCGGTTCAACATACCATCCTCCACATATCCACATAACAAGTTAGACCCCCCAAAAGGCACGTAACTTTTAGGTGAAGATCCAATTTTCCAAAAATAAAAGAGTTTATTATATGGAAGTGACTCTTCTACTTCTTTATTGTAAAACATGTTTTGTGCTTTACAGTGGTAAAACGTACACCTGAACAGTTCATGGCATCTTACGGTTGCTTACTTAGGACGCCTGCACCTGCACAGCTTGAGGGTTTTCCCACTGTCAACCAGCCGAGAGAGTGACAGAGCAGGTATTTCTGCAGGTGTTGGCTGAAGTTATCGAATAACGCCCCACATAAGAGGAAGAGTGGAGAAGGTAATACTCAGCTCTGTTGTCAGTGCGCTCCAAAAGCCTGGAAGTTGAGCCAGGCGTCCACATCGCCTTGGCAACCTGCCTGGCTTTGCCTGCGGAAGGAGCGCTGTGTGAATGAGTGACGTCACGGGACTGGCGCCAGCCAGTCTGCGCTGCGGAGTCGATGAATCAGCTGTCAGCGCGAGAGCAGACCAGCGCAATACGAGTGAGAGAGTGCAGGAATGCGGCCAGCACAATGCACAGCTGGGTGAAGGAATGGGAAAACGTGGAGGGAAAGCCTCCAACCCAATGTGCTCCGAAGACCAAACCCCACACTTCAAACAAAGAAATGTCTGTACACGGGCAGATAGATGACTTGCTTGTTGCAATCTATAAATAAAGCTAATAAATTGCATTTGCGTAAGGCACTAGCCATTGAAATGGACTAGAAAATGATTCTAATGTTTCTCTTACATTAAAAAAAAAACCTTATCAGTAATTTATTTACCCAGATTACCATTCTTTGTGAAACGTGCTATTTAATATGCATTTAATTATAAATTAAGTTAAAATTATATACATACTGAACGCAGTTGATCTACAAAGGAGATCATTCTAGGCTACACTTGGCCTAACACATTCACATTTATTTCCAACTGGAACTGTGCAGTTGACTTGAGAAAGTACATTCCTTAAATCAAACATATTGCAATCATAATAGTTCATTTATTCTGGCGTAAAAACAGCGATGATACACGCTGACCTGCAATCCCCCTGAAATGTTGTGACATGTTGAGGCAGTTCACTGACAGAATTAAATTTCAGCAAACTATTCGGGAGTGCTTTTAGATGTATCCAGATGCCCTCTGAAACAATGTTGCAGGTACGTGATGCAAAACTGAACAAAATGTAAATACATAAAAAATATTCAACTGGCATGTTCATTTCAAGAGCTGTATATGAATTGCAAATAACACGAATTCGATTTGGAAATTGCGAAATATTATGAAATGTAATGATAGTAATCGAGCACATTGCTTTGTTTAAAAATTATACAATTTTGTTTTTCTTCATATGAAATGTAACAATTGTAATAGCTAAATTATGGTAGTGTAATTAAGCGCAATAATGTGTGTTATTGCAAGCCGCGGTAATTCGAGCTATTTCTTGCGCTCATTTCAAAATCTTACTATTCGGTGTAATTTTATAGCAGCGATTCATCTACCCGCGCCTCCCCCGCCGCAATCAACCTCCGATGGAGACCCACCGCAGAGCGCAGAGACACGCCTTGTTATAGGCCCCACTGTTCTGTCACGGGCATCGGCAGCCTTGTGATTGACCAGTTTCTCGCCCAGAACTGTCAACCAGTCGCCGATAGCGCCTCCCCTTTCCTGTATAAATGTACGGATTCTACTCATTTTCTTTACGCCGTGCCCAGTGAAGTAGAAACGGTCGGTCTAGGAGACATTTCCAGGGTAGAATTACCATCGTTTACATATTTTATCATTTTGCATATCGACATTTACGTCGATTACAAAACTATTTTACTATTAACGAATTCGCATATTTACGGGACATTCGATTTAGCTACTAATTATTTGCCTTCGTCGTCGCGTATTAATATATTTAAAACATGAAGGCTCTCACCCCAGTTCGTCCCCAGAAGGATTCTTCGAACTGCAGCGAGTTCGCTTTGCGTTGCTTGTCGGAACACAGCCTGAACATCGCCCGGTGCAAAATGGAAGAGGAAGATCTCTTTTGCCTGCAGTACGACATGAACGACTGCTACACCAGACTGAAGCGCCTTGTTCCCACTATACCGCAGGATAAGAAAGTCAGTAAAGTGGAAATCCTTCAGCATGTGATAGACTACATTCTGGACCTGCAGTTAGCGCTGGAGACTCACCCTGCTCTGCTTAAACAGCAACACGGGACATGCCCGTCCGGCTCAAACAGGACACCATTGACGGCTCTCAACACTGAACAGGTAAGCATCCCCGAGGTTCGTGATGCAGGGTAGACCCGCGGTCAAAGAGGAGTACGTTGTTTACACGAGGAATGCTGATGACACAACAACTCGTAGTATTCTATGTAAGAGTCTACATTTTATGACTGATAACATACGAATTTTAATATATATATATATGAATAAACATTTCTTTTTCGATTTCGCTATTACTTTGCCCTTGCATTGCATACATGCCAAATTGTAGGCCTATTGGTGTAGAACATCAAAAACTATTTTATTTCTGAGGCTGGGTTAATGCTCACAGTGATAATAGTTAGTGTTCATTTGCATAGTGACCTGTGTTTTTATCCTGTGATGACCGTTACAGTAACGCTGAAACTTGCTGATAGTGTTACATAAGCGCAGCTTTATATTGTGGCGCCGAACCATTTGTAGATATTTATGCGTTTTTTTCCTATTTAAATTTCAGGCGACATCAATAGTCAAAAAGCAGGAAGACTCAATTTTGTGTCGCTGAAATATGGCGCAATGGTGAGTAGCCTATTGTACAATATTTGCGTTTTTGAGTTTTTGATCGAGTGGTTATCAGAAAAGTATAGTGTACGTGGATAAAGGCGTTGGAATTTATAAGGTAGCCTAAAAACGGGTGGGTCAGTTGCTATTTTAAGCTAAGTTCAGTTATTGAATTTTATTTTCAAATATCCGCATCCATAACAAATGACTGCCCTCACTTGTTTAGCAGACTCCGGTAAAGCTGTAACTGTACAACATGCATATTGGCAACAACTTGGACACAGCTGTCCGTTGCGCAATAATTGTCCCTTGTGTAGCAATCTTGCATGTACAGGGTTAAAACGTCATCCCTCTTGTAAATGAGCAGGGACTGGTTGCTTGCAGCTGTGTCTTGTAAGTTTGTCCAAGCCAGAGAGCTGTGGTTGTTGTTTGACCTGGTTTGTTTTGGGTTGTTGATCAAGCATGCCTTCTGTTTTGTTGGTGGCGCCAGTCAGTCTGGAGCTCGCGGTTCACACACCCACTCTATTCATTCCTCTTCCACAGGTGTGCAGAAAGCCGATCCAAAGCCTGCTATGCCTCGTGATGGAATCGGGAGGCAGTCACAGGAGATTGCAAACCGCTACTGCTAATGAAAAAATAATAAACCGTACTAGTTACTAAAGATAAAACAATAGTAAGAACCAAATCAAAAACACATCTACGTCAGCGGCTAGTAGCCTTCTACTTTTGCCTATTTTCAGAGAAGCGTAATTGGAACTCAGAAGGCTCCGGTGTTGGAAAGCACTTCGTTTGCTAAGGCGTGTTGGAAGCTGTCATTTGATTGGCATTCAAGACTAGTTGATTTTTTCTTCATTAAATTTACTAAAGATCAGATTTTAAAGCTTTACTAAAAAGTAAAATAATTGTTCGTTCTGGCATCTATTGTTTAAAATAGGTGATTTGTGTTGAACAGGGATTTCCCTGTGATGAACTGTTTAATATTGTAAAGAGGCATAATGACTCATGACAATTAATCTTGTATATATAGAGACAGATGTTCTATAAATGTACGTGGAAGAAAATATCTATATGCTCAAATAGACTATTGTAATTATAAGATATTTTTATTAAAACCCTTTGTTATGTAAATATTGCATTTTCACTTTTAAGTGTAGTGGATGAATACATTATGTTCTGCTAATAAAGTCTTCACATTATATCAGTTTATTTTTTTTGTGATTTTATAATTTAAATAGTAAATAAGCATGGAGCATGCAAGGCTTGACAGAAAGATGAAAATGTAGGTTGTGCACAGAACTAGCTTATGTATTTTTTCAATGTGAAAAATAACCTTCCATACCCTATGTTTTACTCTCATCCAGGGGAGAAAATAAGATGTATTTTGTGCATCGCAACAAAACATCCTTGATGCACAAAGCTGTGCATTGCCTTGGCATTAAACCGGCCACTGCAAGGGAAACACCTTCTTAATATTCTGTTAAAATTTGCACATTTCCTCATGTCGCCTCATTCTTTTTTATAGAATCATTTTATTGCAGTTTTTTTTGTCAAGATAGTTTTTTTCATTATATTTTTTGACCTGTACATTGGAGAGCCTGTAGACTGTGTATAAGAAAATCAATAATGTGGTGAAAAGTGTCTTTGACAATTGGTATATTTTGAGGTCACAATAGGCAATGTATTGTAGTTGCTTTCTTTATCTTTAAAACCTGGTGGCTCACCATTATGTTACAGACTGTTTTGGGGTGTTTCAAAACTGCTCTGTTGTGAAATGCCAGGGAGGTGAACAATGTCAGATGTTACCTACAGTAAAAAAAAAAAAAAAAGTATTTGAAAAGTAGGCGGTGTTTTCCTTCATAAAATAAACACACTGAAGTTTGATCCCTGGAACATATTAGGAGGAACCGAACGTGTCAGATCTGAATGTGAAAAAGCCTTGCTTCAAAGCTATTTTTTATCATGATGTCATGAGTGGGAGTCTTAAATTGCCATGATTCACTTTTGGTCGATGCACAGCCTGTAGAAGACCCATAACATGTATTTGTCTGTGCACTGTCTGTATTGAAAATGACCTTCGCTCAAGTCGGCTGTGGATTGCTTACAGTTGTCAAAACATTAAACGGTCATGTTTACAGTTATCCATGTGTTTTTGTCTCAAGTTTGTCAAGGTGGGGCTTTCCTCAAGTATAGATGATGTTTCCATTATTTTTTTTAAACTCCTGCACTTTTCCTGCAATTAAAATAATGACTTTAGATCTCAGAAATTGCCATCTTAAAACATTTTGTCTAAATTTATTATGAAAAACCTGAAGCAATTTAACAGTTTTCATGTATCATGGAGGAATTTCCTATGCGTATGCAGATTTTTTTTGTGGCTGGGTCACTCTTGGTCAGGAATACATCTTGCCTTCAAAGTTGCATCTTAGCTGAAATTCTTCCTCCCCAAAATCAAAGACATTTTGCTTTATACACATAGCCACCGTGCATGCAGTTCATTATGGATTACAGTTATATGTTAACATTAAAATATGCATAGCATCTAGGAAACTTTGTATGTGGTTACAGTTGTGTTATGTTTAGAATTTCATTTAATTTAATTATGTTTAAATTTTGAATCCCATACAAAAATACACAGTGCGAAAAAGAATCATTCTCAGCAGGCAAATTGGCATGGTGAGAGCAAGTTACCAGATTTTGTTGCCTGTCACACACATTTAAGTAATGTTTTTAATCCTGTTCATGAAATAGATAAATCAAAGTTATATATGACAGCTTAAAAACATGAAAAACGAATATGTCAAATGAATAGAATGACTGAGCCATCTATAATTCTACCAATATATAAACAACGGCAAGAAGCCATTCGCAGTTAATCTCAGTTGTCCTTGTCCAATGAATTGAGATAGTTTCACTGTAGCACTTTGCTCTGAGGTAGCTGTTTATGTATAATTGGAGCACTTACTAAAAAAGGTCAAATACATTGAAGACAAAAGGTTTGATTTAAATATCTCCAACTGCCATTTTTTTCACTCTAATATAGAATTAGAGCTGGAACTTGTAGTCGCAATTATACAACCAGGCAGTCACAAATTAAGCATTTATTTTGTGTGTGTGTGTGTGTGTGTGTGTACTATATAAAGAAATTACACTTAATATATAGTCCATATTAAATTTCTTAAGACATGTCACAGAGGCACAAGTTTGTGGATTTAACTTGAACTGCACATTTTTTGGATTTAGTAATTTCAGTTTTGCGAGGAAGTTGCGTTGCTTCCATTTTATTTGTACCCAAAAAGCATTGCCTTAAATAAAACGGCTGTGATAACTTTATTTTATGAATGATATAATAATGTTTTGTTATTTCATCATGGTGATTTTATCAATAATTTCATGTAAATTACCTCCAAGGTGTAGATCCCCAAATTAGTTTTTTAAAAAGTCTGGAGTTTAAAGTCCAGAGTTGTCCAATCTGAAGGAGATCTCATCTTTACTGTATTAACAATGACAACTGGCCACTTGTGACACGTAGGCATACATAAGGCAGTGGCACCTTGCCAGGCTGAGTGATGGATACCTCACAGAGACAGAGAGCTAACGATCATCTCCTTTTCCACTAGGCATGTCCTGTATCTTGAAGATGTGTATGGTTTGTCCGATTTTGAATGCTGAAAAAAATTTGGATGGCACAGTCCAGATATTGTATGATATACACAGCCCTAAAATTACAGTGTGTCGTATTTAGCCATTTTCTGTCACTTCTTTTCTCCACATTAAGGGTTCATAGATACATTGTCATAGAACCATTTTGGTTCAAATGTTTATATCTGTGTAGTGAAATAAATATCTGCATACGTATCTACATGATTCATGTGTCAGATATATTATATTAGAAAACCTGAAATGTCATATTTCTGGAACATATAAATAAAATAAAGAATGCAAAATCTCCATCTTGCATACCTCCTAGGCAGTGAATGTCTGGTTGATGTTGTAAATTGTAAAGTTAGTTGTAAAGGGATATGTAATAATATTGCCTCAATAATGATCCTCCTTGTAATGAAATAAAATGGAAAAAACTGCAAATTTGCTACAAACATTTGATAAGCAGAGACACCTCTCAGACCAGTGATTGCAGTCAAGGATTTGTAAGTTGGCTGCTTTTTTAAAGACATTTTTTGGTGTCTGCAATGAATGTTTATATGTAACAAGCAGGTAGGACCGTAAAATTGTGTCTAATCCATGCAGCTATTCACGTTCTTTGCAAACCAGACCAGGGGACATTTCTTGCTAATGGTTTGTCAGGTTATCAATTTTAAGACATTTTATTTCAGTGACAGGAAACAGGTTATAGGTTATATTTAAGTATCAGATTTACAATTTGTCTCGTTAGAAAAGACACACACACTGTACAATACCAACACTGTTGTTAGGTCAGCCATTTGAAAGAAATATTGGTTGTTTAATATTTTCTTTCTGTATCTCTTTTGCTCTTTCATACACATGCTCTCTCTCTCTCTCTCTTTCTCTCTCTGTCTTTCTCTCTCTAAATTGTGTCCTGCTGTGAACAGAGTACACCTGTTTGATTCACCCAGGTGTTTTTTCCATCTATCTGTGTACTCTCTGTGTCCAGACCGTGAGAAATGCATCACTTCCTGTCTGATAAGAATGCTGGGATCAACAGTGGGCATTCATTACTGACCAGGAGTCAAATACTGTATAGTAACCACTGGGTTGGAAATGTTTTTGAGCCACATAATTATTATCAAAACAAGAGGATGGAAATGGTGTTTTAATTCTGGGAACTATTTGAACAGGTGTGAGTCAAAAAGAGAGTGTGTGTGCTAGGGACATAGAGAGAGACAGTGACAGATAAAGACTGGGCGGTAGGCTACTTTTTTAAAGGATTCACTTTTTTGATTAAAATGTGCAACTGAGATAAATTTGAACAACATGTTTAAAATGATTTTTAAAATATTGCAGCAGAATATAACTCAAAGTAAAATGACAGGCCCAATCCTCACTCTAACCAGTGAAGGACACAGAATATGACTATGAGTATTTACAGGAGTTTCAAACAGTAAAGGTCTATGGGGAGATATTTTATTAAAGTTACTATTTAAATTATGTATTAGTGTTTGGGAATCCTAAAAATAGAGTTCTCGACACAGGGGTGTGACAACATAACCACAGGAAGTGACCAGAGAAGCCATGACTCAAGATGAGCAGCTGCATTCCTTTTCATAAGGTGTGCATTGTCTTTGCCTCAGTGTTCCTTCTCTTTCATTTCTTAACAGGGCTATGCTCATAGGCAATGCTAATTACCTCTAGCCATGGCAATGAGTAATGCGGGATGTTTCACAGAATTCAAAAACTGTGTTTTAATTAGACAAATTTGGATCCTAGAGCACTGGCGCACTGCATAAAATATAGATGTTAGCGACTCAATCTCTCTTGAATTAACCTTCTGCACATGTTAAACTGCAATAATAGGCTTTGCTGTGGCTGCTTCTCTCTCCCCATAAGATTTAGCATCACATTATTGTGTTCCACGGGGGCCTATATTCTTGTGTGTTAATCACTGCTTCCCCCTTACATGGAGAAATATATTACAAGTGCTTTCCTATAACCACGGATGACAAAAATGTGCTCGCTCTTGGACACTACCTGATTACAGACTAATTGGTCTGGAGTGATTAAATATCTCATGCTTCTTGCTAATTGCCGCTATTTAAAGCAGCTATTAGCTTAAAATGCCTGCCACCAACAAGCGTTTACTCATAAACAAAAATGCGAGCTGCAGTTCAGAAATGCAACTCTGCAATAGGCTCAAACAACAAAGACAGGAGACAGAGCTGCTGAGTTTCATGAAATATGCCATTCTTTTTAAGTGTATTATGACACAATAGCAAGGGAACTGATGCACTTTTCATTGCTCTAGAGTATTCTGATCTTATCACATACAGGTTCGCTGTAACCTTATGAGGGTCATCTGCAACAAATCATTTAAAATATATTTTCATCTGTCACAAAATTGGTTTGATCTCTGTTTTTATGTTTCACACTGGATATGATTGAATATTCTCATTAGAGCTGTTGCTGAAAATTAGACTGCTTAGAGGATTTATTTTATTTATTTTTATTTATTTTCTTGCTCTTAGCACAGTATACACACACACACACACACACACACACACACGTACATATACTCACACTTACTTGCAGTTTATGTTTACTACTGTTATATGCATTTTGGAGATAACACAAATACTCTGTTATTATCTTTAACACATTCTATTCATTTTCAAGCTAAATGCAATTTTATAGATAGGATCCGTACAGAAATTTGAGACAACATTACTGAGTGGGAGAGTAACCTTTGTGTCGGTGACTTTGGAGCAGGCAGGGTATGAAGCAGCATGACACACAGGGCTGCCCATATCCCGAACTGACTCTTGCTCCAAAGTAATCTAACATTGGTCAAAGAACCAGGTGCCTTACTGATATACAACAGACATATACTAACCTTTCCATCACATAATCCTACACTGTTGTGTGTTCAGTAAACACATATACTGTATATAAATAAGATGCATTTTATGTGCAGAAAGTTACCTACAGTATATAGACTATTATAGGAATTTCTGCTAATACCAAAAAGATAATTTTGGCTACAACTATTGGTTTTCTTGTTAGTTTGCTTATTTAACAGCCAATTGTTTTGCCACTTAAAGTTTGACCATGAACTCAAATGTGCACAGTAAGCATTTATACTAATCAATGGAATTATAATACTATGACATTTTTAATGGTTTTCAGAAGTTACACTGAATTACATAAAACTTTGTTTAAAGCATATCTAAGCTTAGAAATGCAAGTTGATTAAATATTTATGAGACATACTAACCTTTCAGCTTAATTAGGGACTTATTCACATGGGGGTCTCTATCACGTCATGTCCCATCATGTGAGTGTCATCATGCGATATGGTACAAAATTATGTTTTTTTTTTGGTCATATTACAGAATATTTTTGTGTTCCTCAAAAAAAACCTGTATTATTTCATACCTTTATTCTGATATTTAACAAGTTAAATGACACTTTTGTAGTTATCCAAACAAGAAAATGCCATTAAAATGTAAAATATCATTACATTTTGTTAGGGTTTTGCCATTGGTAAGTATTTAAAATTTGATACTTAAAGCAATAGCTAGCTTGCTAGCTAATTTCAGTGTAGCGAGATGTCTTCAACCTATGATTTTACCAAACCCCATTGCATATTGAAAAGTCAGCCATTAGAGATTTGATCTTGTATGAGATCTTGTTCCTCTAAAGTACAACTGTAAAAAAAACAATACAACACACAGCCATGTCCATGTGCATTAAGAATAAAAACACCATCAGTACAAAAATGACAAGTAAGATTAAAACTGTCTACAAATATCTTCAACGCCATGTGACATGTTATATTTTCACCCTTCATCTTGGAAGCTAAACACAATTTCTCAGTTTGAATTTCAAGCAATAAATGTTTGTAATATATAAAAGCTACATGCATGTTTCAACCCCCCAAAATAAATAAATAAATAAATAAATACAAAATAAACTATTTTCACAAGGCCGGGTGCCCTTAACCCTAACATAACAGGAATTTAAATTACTGAGAGCAATTCTGTGTCCTTTTGGTTTAAGTCTTCATTTAAGAGCCCAGAGACAATGACCTGTATCTTAACAAGATTTCAGCATCATTGAGTTTCAGCGCCCCCTGTGGACAGTTGTAACAATTTCAGCAGAAGTCATGGGTACAGCACAAAAGGGCTAAGGCCAGGTTTGACACATAAGATTGGGTTGTGAAAACCTGACACCCTATAATGCAGTATTGTTATCACTCTCTTCCTCAAGAAATTAGAAGGTACAGTATATTCCCCATGGAATAAGGCAGTTGACAATATATTCTAATATATGTGCAGCAATGTTGGTTCTTCAGTGTGAATTAATTTTCATATTTTGAACAAAAACAAGAGATAAAATGTGGTTTATTACCGTTTCCACGCATGATATGATTGAGGTGTTGATTAAATGGAGTCTATGTAATTAATCATTAAAACCAGTCACATTTATTCTCCCATTTTTCTTGGATTGAATATCAAATTAATTATCAATATCCAAGGGGTGCATTTGCAGAAAATTAGCAATTTCTGTGCAGAGCCCAAAAAACATTAACAAGTAGGTAATGGTAAGAAAACCAAATGTTAAAAATCACACTTCTGTGCACCGACTGAATGACTGGATGAGGTGCTTCCACTCATTTAACTGACTTTTATTAAGCATGGACATCTCAATTATTGTTAGCCATTCAGAACATTTCCCTTGGGTGATTTCCACAACTCTGATTTGAACCGTGCAGTCTTAACCAATCAGTTCTATCAGTGTGTTAATACATTTCATTCCAGTCAAGGGCATATTTTACATGTGAGCATTTAGAAGAGGACATTCCTATTGTAATGCAATTCCCTGGAGATTCTTTGTGCAGTTTATTGTTCGACATGGACCTTATAGTAAGTACAAGAACCTGTGTCTGCAACAGAGAAATAATGTGAGTGTCTAGCTGGTTGGTTATTTAGGAATGTTCTTTGAACATAACGGAAGAAGCACAATGTTTAACAAAAATGTTTTATAAATGAAGTGGATTGTTATTCATTTGATGATGATTAGTATGGTTATGGTTATGATGGCACTGCTAATATGTGCACATGTATCTTTTCATTGTGATTTTTTTTTTGTTTTTTTTGAAAATGATATGTATTCAATCAACCATTTGATTTTCTGCCATCTCTGATTTTGTGTAAAACACTAATTACGTCTCCTCTGAGACCATGTATCATGTCGACATGCAACTTGCACTGCTGAATTCTTAGGAGAGTCACTTCAAATGTTTTTATAAATATTGAATGTTCATAAAACAACATGGTCACAGAGAGCCAGTTTCCTTATAAAGATCCAAATTGGGTCAGGGTATGATAACCACCTGAAATATTGGTGAAAGCATGTGGTGGTATACGTGCAAAGCACTGCAAAACATGTCCCTATATTTCAAAATGATATGTTTAGAAATATAGAAGCAATGTGCCAGTGAAACAAGCCCATTGTGACAACATTTTGTAGCACTTAAATAACATCTCCACAGTAACTACTCCACTTAAACTGCCTAAATTGCTCTCCGGGCAATGTAACTTCCTCTGATTTGTTCTTTAGAATATGTACTTTAACAGATATTAAAGGCATACTATGCACGATTTTTACCTTGAAAATATTATAAAATAGCCATGCTAAGGCAATTCTATGATGCCCTGGCAATCTCTGTCTTTACGCTCTTTCCCCAGATTTATCTTCAACTAGCTACGTTACCTGGGGTGAGTGTACAAGGTTGAGGGGGGAGAAGGAGACTTCTTTGATTGTAAACACTGGACCACATAAAGGCAAAATAAAATCCTGCATAGTATGCCTTTAAAATACAGATTTTTATTATACAATATGGCCATCTCACACCAATGAATTTGCAGGTATGTATTTATCCATTATTCCCTAAACAGGAAAAAAAAAGTTTTTAATTGTCAAATGTTGGCCGTAGCACAAGGCGCTGAAGAATTAGGGTACGTCCATCACATTTTTGGAAATTTCGCAAAACCAGGCTTTAACACAACAATTGCGCAGTTGCAAAAGAGGCTGGTTTGATTGGAATAAATTAACTGTGAGTGTAATGGAGGTTTAATATCATTATTGCCAATCAGATTGCCCCATTTCCTTCCCTTGAAAAGTGTATTAGCTCCACAGCCAACTGCTAATTTTGCCATAGCTGAATAGCAAGAGCGTTATGAGCTTCACTACAATCCATTAGTCATGATATCAATACAAAGGTAAAACTGAATAGTTTTAAGCTGTAAGATCACAAATACATGATTAGGATGTTAGTTGACATAGCTGAGGACGTAAGAGCGGTTGTCTGGCAGTCAGAGGGTTGCCGGTTTGATCCCCCGCCCTGGGCGTGTCGAAGTGTCCCTGCGCAAGACACCTAACCCCTAATTGCTCCCAACGAGCTGATTGGTACCTTGCATGGCAGCCTTTCACCATTGGTGTGTGAATGGGTGAATGAGAGGCATCAATTGTAAAGTGCTTTGGACAAAAGCGCTACATAAATGCAGTCCATTTACCATTTAGTTGCATGTTAGAATGTAAGTTTTAAGCATATGTGTAAAATTACTTTCTAGATGCCAGAAAGTATTGGTTATTGGTGTTCTATGTGCAGCCCCACAAACACTAGCTGCAGCTATATTCACATGCTTAAATATATGTATATAATGTGCTATTTCCTGATCTTTAAATAATGAAATTGCATGTTGTCACTTAACTGTATTTTTATAAGATTCTAAATTAATTTAATGTTATCATTTAAGTCATCTTCTTTCAGATCAGAGTGTATGTTTCAGACTGGATAGTTTTTATTTGAATGTACCCAGGCAACAACAAAAATAGAGAGCAAACCAATTTCTGATGATTCTGTGCAACTCAAACCATCACAGCTACAAATAAATGTATTTCACTGATAACCTGACTAATAACTTAAAAGACCTGGATCCTCTGTTCCATCACTGAATGGAGTAAAGATCAGGGAGGTGAATTAAGGAAATCATACATGTGAGTGTGTGTGGGGGTGGTGGGGGGGGGGAGTGGCAACGCTCACTGTGTTGGTGCCAAACTCTCAGCTCCAGGGAGACAGTCGATGAATTGCAGAAATGAGATCTTCGATGGATGCCAAGCTTTTCCCAAGCAGGGCTCAAGCTGCCCCCTCTCCCAGAGGACCCAGTGATTAGAGAGCAAAGCGTGGGCTGAGCGAAGCCCTTTACAGGATCAGAGGAAACCCTGACTGCTGGGACTCCAGCCATGCCACAGGTCAGGGCCTGGTTCAGTGACCAGGAGAGCAATACCTGGAGTTAATATCACTGGTTCAGTTAGCAGAAATCTGGGTCTGAATCCACAGGTCCATCAGATGTGCTGTAAACCATCACCTGATGTTTTCGTTGTGTATGTGTTACTGCTGGAGGTGGGGAGGGTGGTGATGGGGAGGTTTCACTAAATATGTGAAGAGGCAACCATCAGCCCCATCGATGCTATCTATCTCCTGGTGTACTGTGTGGACTGAAGGTTGTGTGAGAGATACAATAGTGATCACAAATTTGGAGAAAATGGGAAAAAGCACTTATTTAAAAAGTTCATCCAATTGAACAGTATATAATGATCTGAGTACTAGGGATTAATCCAGTTCCATAGTAATTTGCAGAATTCAGAATTCTGTTACAAACACTTGAACTCATACTGCAAAGAATGATCTATTTTTAAGCCACAGAGGCCATTTAACATGACAAAAAATATCCATCAGGTCATTCAAAGGAATGAGTTGGCAGGCCTACTTCCTTCTCCTCAAAGAACTCATCATAAGTTTGGAGTAGCTCCTTCTTCTTCTGTTCCCTTTCAATTTGTCATTCAGAGGGTAATTCATAATTTAACTGCAGTTTCCTCTTTTCCTCCAAAAAGGAAACATTTTTCCGGTGTTTTTAGTGTAATGTATTTTATGAACAATGCAGTTCCTCATTGGTACATATGTGAGGCTTCTGAAATTAGAACTACGCAATCCATATGTCCACAGTGCCCGCTGTTGCAGGAAGGGACACCAGCTGTCACTTAAGGGCACTGGGATCATGTGACCAGATTTGCACATACCTGTATTTACCAAACGATTCATTGAAGCACACATGCAATGCAAGCCTTTTGGTTTACTGGCATTCAGCAACTTACAATGCAAACACAAGTCCACACTACACAATCTGTATCTTTAGGAGTTTGCACTTCTGCAAGAATTTGTTTTATTTTATTTACTTTATGACCATTTCATACTTTTATTGGATCCTGCCTTTTGAACAGGATCAAACGGCCCCACTGAATGAACTGCGTCCTCACCCCACACCGTGCTTTATTTCAGTCCCGCTGTCTTTGAGGACACCATGTACGCCAGAGTCTGGGACTCATTATCACCCTAATGAATCTGGATGCATTCAAGATTGAGTGCTATCATGTCTTATGAAAATGAATAACGTGTTAGATTATACCAGAGGATACTGTTAGATATACTGTTAGACTACTGTTAAAATATTCTACAAGAATCTTAAAATCTCGATAGCTGTTCTTTTAAAAACCCTATTTTTAAGGTTAGTCTGTTTTGAAGTTACTTCGGAGAGGCATTTTTAAAATACATTATTGTCCTGGCTGTTGAGCACTGATCAATTCCTCTTTACAACAACTGGGCTGAATAATTGAAAAATTATTTAAGAATCTATCTTGATATTGAACAGCATCTTCAGGGTTGCCAACTGTGGTCAGCTGGCCAGTGAGATGTTCAATTTGAGACCTCCTGTGTGCATGAAATCATAAATTAGGGTAACAATCATAAATAAACAAATGCTAATAAAAATAACCAAATTGGCCAGCAATCTAGCCCCAGCATATGGCTCTCCAGCGAATCAGAAATCAAGTCATTGTGCTGACGTCACACGGGTTAGTCAAATCAAAGAAAATCATGCGAGTAGAGCAGGGATAGGAGAACATATGTGATTTTGCAAAGTCAAGGCAGTCTGTCAAGTGATCAAAAGGACCTGTGAATGGAATTTTTCTAAATCTGTGAATAATTCTGATATGAGAATTCTTCAAAGCGTGTGAGAGCTTAAGGCTGAAGGTTTGAGAATTATGTCAGATGCATGAGACTGTATAAAAACTGAAAATCATCAGCATATGTTTTATGCATTTTGATAAAGCCTTGTGCATTTTAAATTTCATATATTTTCACATTTTTACTGATGCTCTGGTAACTTAATTTGGGTAGCTACAGATATTCATCCTGTTAGAGACTCAAATTGTTTGTGGACCTGAAGAATATTTCCAACAGAAAAGTTGTGAATGGTTTATTGATGTAAACACTGTAGCCTCAATTGTATTTTTACTGTTGCAATGAACGAGATAGTTGGACAGAGAGAGGGACAGAAAGAGAGAGGGGGAAATGTACACTGTTTTGAATATACCCCTTATCCAATCAGAAAGCTGACTCACAAAAAATGTACAGTACAGCTTAAAGTGAAATAATGACAAAGTAGCAGGAGAGACGCCTGCCTGCAGTCCACAAGTGTCTTTCATCTCTCTCTCTCTCTCTCTCTCTCTCTCTCACTGCCTCTCTCTCTCTCTCTCTCTCTCTCTCTGTCTCTCTCCCACTGCCTCTCTCTCTCTCCCTTTCTTTTCTGCCTGACAGCAGAGTTTCTCTGGAGACGTTTCCTTCAGCTATGAGAATCTATCAGTTCTCTGTCATGTCTTACTGAGGGCCCACTAGATTGGCTCATTAGCCAAACATAAGCCTGGTGTAGTTCTTTCAGCAGTGAATTCTGGGTACACTGCATCTGATCAGGAGTTGCATAACAGTGCGACGTTGGTGGAGCGAGCAATGTTTAAATGCTTTTCAGTGGGCTGCCCAGTGCTACTGTGCTTAGCTAGGAAACACAAGGAGCATAATTTTAAATCACTATAATATTTGTACTCCAAAATATAGATGATAATATCAGATTACTAGAAATAATAGGATCTGAAGGATAGCTGTTGGTGCAAATAAAGGCAATTAAAGCAGGAAAAGACCTAACAGAATAATACAAGTGAAATGAAAAAAGTAACAGCGTAATTAAATTATTTCTTTCAAGCAGGGTTCATGCCTTTTTGCATGGTTTATCCAGATAATTGCGGCTCCTAAATTACTTTTAATGGAATCTGGTATTATGTCATATGTCCGGTATGATAAATGGAAAGATTACCATGTTAAAATGGATTCTGGATTAAAGAAAACAAATTAGATGTTTGGTTTTTTTAACCCTCAAATTCAGAGGTCAGCGTTCCAGCCCACCAGATGCTCATAGATGCACCCTTGAGCGCGATCCTAGCCTTACCAGACCAGGTAACATCTGACTGAACCGCGTCTGATGACTCTTCCCCGACTAAACCTTCCAAATGAAATCCGGCATTATTGCTTTCAGGCCTGCGTCCTTATGGGGCTCCCGCACACAACAACACACCAGGCAACAGTTATAAATGGCGCGGCGTTTGGAGCGCACTTTTTTCCTCTCCGCGTTGCGCGAGCTCGCTGAAGTCGCCAGCTGTTCGGCTGCACATAAAGACGGGGCGGGGGCCTGCCGGGACGGGCTGGAGTTGCACTGCGACAGCCTCCACAATGCGGTGTTATCGGACCGTATCTCTGCCAGGAGCCATCGCGGTCTCCTAGGCTGCTATCAGCTCTCCCATTATCTGTGTCAGCGAGTGCCGAGGAGGGGCCCCTGCCCGCCTCCCCCCCCGCTTCTCAGCTCATTAGGGGAGCGGAAATGAAATGTCCCCGGAGCCGGAGACGGCACGTCGTGCCAGAAGCCGCGCGGCGCATCCATAACGCCCCGCCCGCCGCAGCCTCGGCTTCTGTCTCATTAACTTAATGGTCTCCCAGGGAGGGGGAGGGGGGGGGAGGAGGCGTCGACGGTAGGTCAGGACGGGAACGCCGAGCTCGGCTGTTGTTCCAGCTCTGTCGGGGCGGGGTTTTTCTTCTTCCAGGCCGCGTTGCCCGGCACGGACGTTGGTTAAGGCAGTCTCTCGTTGGGGGGGATGTCAGACTTGAGGGTAGCTATCGCCCGCTCCGCTCTGGCCCTCCGGCGCCATGCCAGGAGAGACCCAGAATTCGGGGCCCGTCAAGTCTGCCAACCGCCCCCTCTTTCTGAGACAGCCCGGGCTGGGTGGTGACGCGATAGACGAGGGAGACGCTCAGAGGTTTGAACAGAGAGCTATAACTGCCATGCAGGCGGTAACTAGTCTATATGAAGCGAAACAGATTTTTCACTGGCAAATAAGCTGCAGACACCGAATTTTGAGCTTTTTAATTATGCTGTTTTATATTTAACTGGATAGATATCTTCTAAAGAGGGAAAACACATTTAATTAAGCTGGGCTTACATATCAGTGTTTAAAAAGCTATTTATAACTGAGCCATGCTTATTCAATCATAAAAAAGAGATTGTGTTCTATGGATGTTCATTTAAAGCAAAAAGAAGGCTTTGGAATGACTGACAATAACTGTCTCTTTTGCCACACACACACACCCACACACACGAACGTGCACACACAAACACACACACACACACCTACACACACACACCTACAAACTCACACCAAGAAAGCACTGTTCCCAGGCAGAGCTGAGCCTTAATATAGGGATACTTGATGTGCATAATCTGAAGGAATTTCTGAATTTTTTCAAGACAGTATCAAGAGCACATAAAGCTGAAGGAAGGATCTCATTGGACGACGTAATGCTTACATTATAGCAATCGGGGGCATTCAACGAGTCCCTTCATGGGCCAAAACTCGGCCTGCGCACCCCCCCTCCTTACTGTGGCTAATGTTGCAGCCGCACTGGATTAGTGGGATGATCTTCAATGCTAATTTATGCTGATTCAACCATAAGCTCATTGAGACTGGAAAACACTAAGGGATTCCTTTTGAGCTACGTATTTTTGAATCGAGGACACAGCACCCCCACACCCTCCCTGCACCCACCCGAACAGGACATTTGTTTTTGTTTTTTGCATTTTTAGAAAAATTTTTAAAGACAAAATATCTTTATTCTCTGTACAAAAAACATTCAGCAAAATTACATTTCTTTTTGCCTTTGTTATAACTTTTTAGACAGTTTAATAAAATTGCTTATGAAATTTGTGTAGCTAATTAACTGTTTTTTTTATATTTTCCTCTTTCCAATCTGACATAATAAAACATTCTAAAACATGTTTTAATAAAGCTTATAAATGTTTTCTCTTGAAGATGCTATTTTAATGGTTGTTAAACTATTAATATAGGCTACATATTTGTCCAGCTCAAATCCTGCAGGCAAGTAGAAATGTCTTATTACAGTCCCATGAAGGCCTTGATGAAATATGTTCTATCATGTTCTATCTATCATGTCAGCTTTCCTTTAGTACTTTCTGTGTAAACAGTTTTATTTAAGTGAATTTTTCAAGTCTCAAAGTCCAATAATTAATGCAGTTTGTATAATATATAATCATCATTCTGTTTATAACCTGGCAATGTTGGCTCTGTCAGTTCTCCACACTCAAGCTGCCAAGTTTAGTTCACTGCAGAGTTTGCCATAGTGGTTAAGGCAGCATCCCCCATTTTATTTTCTATTTCAGGGATGTTCGTTTTTATTTTTACACCTCATAAGTTAACATACATACATTCAGATAAAATAAACTTTTCTTCCTAACTCATACTTCCTAACGCAATATTTGCATTAATTCAGTGGTTAAACATTTACATCATAGTCTACTAAAAAGCAACATGCCTATAAATCTATAAATCAGTGACTTCTCAATTTAGAAATGCATACCACAGGGTGGGTATTTTGCTGGGTCTTGAGATTAAACATTTTAGAAATCCCAGGATTTCAGGAACAGTGAACATTGCATATCTGGTATGCTTCATGACTTTAGCACTGGATATAATCAGAATGTTTCAATAAATATTTCCAAGCAATGTTATGAATCAATAGTTTTCTATAAGTAAGAAGTATGAAGCTTCTGTGGGTGGTGGCTAGGGCAAGCTTCAAATCAAGACCTGAGTTAAACCTACACCACAATAACTGTGGTGTATGTTTCCACAAATTGGCTTGGCAGTCTGATTATGATGATTTTACTTACAGAATTAAACCACCTGTACATCAGTACACTTGATTCCACAATAACAGTAATCAGACTGTCTGCTCCCCGGTTCACCACCACCTCTGCACCAAACCACCCCCACCCAGACACTTCAGGGAGGCTGCAGTGATCCTTATTGTGACACATTCACTATGCTACTCACTACTACTTTCGTATGGATTTTCCAAGAACTGACCGGATCAATAATTTAGAAGCGACAGAGGGAGAAACAAAAATGCAGCACTCACAGCTTCTACCATTTCCGTTTGATTTCCTCAAGCTCGTCTGCAACTCAAGATGCGCAGCGTATCTTTCAACTACATCTCCCTGGAAAAGCTGCCTGCGGCAAACGCCTCGCCTCGTTTATCTGTCTCGTATTTCTGTTGGTAGTCAAACGCCATCTCGTCTACTATAACAATCGACAAGCACCCGTGCCGAAGAACATTTATTTATTTGCTTCTTTATTTATTCCCATTTACATCCTAGTTAGATTAATTTCTCTTTGCCGTCCCGGTAACACACTGCTTTATAGAATGCACAATAAATCTCATCAGGTATTCCAGGGTATTCCTAACACACTCAGACAGGCGAACAGCATGCATTATTTATCTTCTGCACAATTCCTCCATAATATATTTCCTGAAGATAAGTAAGATATTGTTGCAATATCCCAGCCCCCATCTCCATGGTGAAAAATAATCAAATGGCTTGTCCTGTTTATGAAACAAGATCCATCATGATTACAGTCACCACATGTATTCTATTGGATAAATTATTTAAGCCCAAAAGATTGTGTGTGTTTCGTTCTGCTTCCGCTAATAAAGGGGCGTTGCCCAGGGAGCTACAGTGTTTAAGCGATAAAGCGGGCTATTTCAGAGCTGTCACGTGGGCACAGGGGTGACGTTTTAAAAGAAAACAACCCTACAATGTTTTCTTATGGTATTGTCAGCACATCACTGCACATTTGTTCGGTGTTTACATGTCTCAGGTGGGTATGTCACATTTTTGAAGGGAGTTAGGAGCAGTTTGAAAAGATCACTCCAAATATATGATGACATGACACATCCACGTAAGCGTATGCATTCTTTCCAACATTTACCATAAGGTGTTGTTTTAAGACAGGGCTGTTCATCTATTTCATTGTGGGGCCATGATCTTAAAAAAAAAAAGTGAGTCTGAATTAAAGTATGCTGATTGACTTCTGTCTTATAGTGTAATTGCTGGTATGCCATGTGTGCAACTTCAGATAAAGCCTGTGCGTGTTTATATTAAGCCGCATATGGCGTACATTTAATGGCATGTTATACTCTTTTAAATGAAAATAAAGGTTTTCATTTGATTTAGTGATAATTTAGTCTCAACCATTACATTTTGTTACATACCGTTTGTTTCAAGAGGAAATATTTTCTACACAGAAAAATGTCCCATGTTAATTCAACTAGAGACCATATGCACACTGAAAGCTGATTTAACACTGCTGCTGAAAGCCACTGAATTTGTCACCCTCACCTGCGTGAACTACATTTACAGTTACTCAGATCTTATAAGTTGGCCAGCCTGTCTATGTTTATTCATACCAAATTTAGTAGGGCCCGGGGGTAGGCCTACTGCTATTTGTTCACAAAAGGTGATCGATAGGACCGAGTGATTGACTTGTGCTAACTTTTGTTTTTCAGGACAATGTCACTAGCAATAGCTAGCATTTAGCCCAGTTGTCAAATAGACTGTTCAGTGCTGCCGTTGTGTCGGGACAGGAGTGAATTTGACGAGGAATGCATGTTTTTTCCTTCGGTCACTAAAAATATACATACAGAGATGCACCATTGCTAAGTCACATGTTCAAGTCACAAGTTACTCCCCCCCCCCTTCACCCCCCCACCAAATGGTCGTCACTGCCTCCCTCATAAACAGAGCACCATAGCTACCAGCTGACTCCATAGGAAACACTGCAGGGCCTTTTCCCCAGAATTGAGTTTGAGGGGGAATTATACATCTTGCACATTTTCACTCACAGGTCCTCAGGTTCCTCCATTTTTTAATCCAAAGGACTTTTCCTGCTGCATTTCAGTGGCATTCCGCCATTAGTCCATTTTAGAGTTTATGAGAGAATTAGGCTGGACAGAAACAATGCAGTAAAATGCACCTGAAGGCCCTGGTACTCAGACCCTTGGTACTCAGCCTGGTCTAGTGCCCCACTATGGTCAGATGTTAACCTATCAATGCAAAGGGCATGTGACCAAGTTGCATTCTACGGTTCCAAAGATGCTCTACTTTGTGATACTTATTCACATAATATGAAGAAAAGCCTCCCTGACCCCCACTCCTCAAAAAGAATATATCACACTCTGAGATAAATGTGACTAACAAGACTGGCTTAAACTGAAAACTGTCATTTCTTTACAGGTTTTAATGGTCAGCCATATTATCCAACTGGTCTGCATGCCCTTTGCATTGATAGGTTGATTAGTCTATGTCTGACTGTAGTGATGCAAAGGCATGGGTTTGAGTATGTTTATTTCTCATTCTACATGTACAGTGTACTGTGGAAGACCCTCCCTTTTGCTGGGTAGGTGTTAGGTTGGGCCCAGGAGCAACAGACATCCAGACCTGAGGCCTAAACCTCTCCATAGGCCCTAATTCTCCGTATCCTTGCCTGGCTTCCTTCTGGCCTGGAGTGCTTCACGTAGACGCGTAGCAGGAATTATATTGCGAGCTGCGTGCAAGCTGGAGAAGTTGACAATGAGGCTATGAGTCTGGAGTCCCGTTCCAATTATCCTCCTTCAGGATCCGAAATAGTCGAGGCTGAATAAAGCAAGGCCGACGTGTTACACAATCCTTCCCTGTAAATCACAATCCTATTAACATCTCTGGTTGTCATGCCTGGCTCCGGCGCAGAGCTGGAAATTCATTTGTGGTTTTTAACCCCATAATTTTAATGACTGTGGCTGCGCGCGAACAAAAAGCGGGTTGTCAGCTCTGATAATCGGAAAAAAGCAGAAGTTCAGGCGGGGAGCATGCATACTGATGAGAAGAATGCATTTGCGTCAGACGGAGCACTAATTGTTTGATTATACAGGTCTCCACGTTAATGAATCGCTACTCCACGGTTTGGGAACATGGCGTGCAACCGAATTACCACCCCAACACTCAAGCTGTGAAAGCTGATTACTCATTAGCCAGTGACTGAGTGGCGCAAACAACCACCCCACCCCCCTACCCCCCGACCCCCCAAACCTCAAACTCAGAAGCCTCAACCATTATTTAGGACCCCTTTCTTTTTCAATGCTGTCGAGCAAATATTGGCGATGTGAAATATATGAGAGTTTCAGGGGTTTTTTTTTCATTTGTTTGATAAGGGGGAGATCTCAAAAGATAAGCATGCACTGCATCGTCTTCCAGACTCTTCCAGGGAGGGGAAAAAAACACACCCAGAGAAAGCGAGTTACTGCAGCAGAAGAGGAGACGGACAGCCGGATAATAAGGAGGGCATGACTGTTGCAACAAGACAGAAGTTAATGAGGTCTGAACGCTGCGGCAGAGAGGGCTGTGCCTTTGTGAGCACGCTCCTTGGGCTTTATTAGAAGGATAATGTAGCCAGGCTTTAAGTGTGCAGCTGCAGGGGGAGAGAGAGAGAGAGAGAGAGAGAGAGAGAGAGGGAGGGAGGGAGGAGGAGGGGAGGAGGAGGAGGGGAGAGGAGAGAGAGAGAGGGAGGGAGGGAAGGAGGGAGGGAGGGAGAGGAGGGAGGAGGGGGGAGGGGAAGTAGACGGAGAGAGGAGGAGAGGGGAGAGAAAGGGGGAGAGAGGGAGTGAGAGAGAGTGGGAGAGAGGGGAGAGGGAAAGAGAGAGGAGGAGAGGGAGAGAGAGAGAGATGGACAGATAAAGAGAAAGAGCAGCTCATCCGCACCAAGAAGACAAACAAACAAACAAACAAAAACAAACAGGCAAATAAATTTAAAAGCCCAAGGCTCAATTTATTTCCGAGAAGAGGCGAGTAATTTTATTTTATGGCCACTGATTATGTCTTAGCGTACAGCATGGGACTGCTTATAGAGCTTGTGGTTCAACGACACGCGTGATATTATCTGCACAAGCAGTATCTCTCCTGTTAGGCACAGAGAATGCTCGAAGGGGCACTGGATGTAAATGCGATCACCAAGGTTGGGTGGGAGAATCAGGGGGCTTTGTTATACGCCCAACACCACAGTGAATATGCTCTTGATTGGGTCACATGATATTTCCAGATGTCCACTGCTATGATAAGACTTTCTTTTTTTTTTCAAGCACAGTCCATGATAGATCTGTTGAGAAAAGAGAAAACAAGCCTTTTCTTTTGTTTTTAAAACAAACAGAACCCGACCGTCTGGCTTGGGGTGAAATGAAGGAGTGTATTATTAAGAGCTTTAGAGTTTTTTTATTTGATGGCAGCGTGGGGGAGAGCTTCCTATACTGCTACCAGAAGAACAACCAGCCATAATTATGGTAATCACCATTGTCGTGGTTACGGTTTCATTGAGTGATTGAATAGAAGCATGTATGAAACGTGTATTTACTTATTTATTGCATGCCACTAAATGGGATTACTAGTCTAGCATGAACATTCCAAAAACTATTTCAAATGACATGTCTTAACACCCGATTCAACCTGAATATAAAGCAAAAGAAATTATATATATATATATATTATCCCCGAATGTTCAAAGTGCAGAGATTTTAATGCCAGTAGCATACGGAATCATTTTTTCCTCTAATCTTTCTTCTTTCACAGGCTAATTTGTAACCTGTTAATTGGCACAGGTGCAGTCATCAGAATCCAGCGGTATCGTTATTTATTAAATGATCTCTTTAGGCCTCCCGGTGCTTGAAATTGCCCCACGGCCCGGCCGACGGAGCTCACATGTGACCTCACGAGGCTCCGCAAATGGCCGGGACAGGTGTCTGTTACTGTGTACACGGCAATTACGAGGCGGGTCTCTCCCCCTCTCCCTCTGCCAAAGCCGGCCATAAAGAGCCGGGCCAGAGGCGCAATGATGACCGTGAGCGTGGAGCGTGGCAGGAGGGTGGGGGTGGGGGGGGGGCGGCGTTGGTGACAGCATCAGGGGTTCCAGCTGGGCCATTACCCCTGTAGAGGGAGAATGCAGACACCTGACAGATGCATGCTGGGAAGCTTCATTACCCAGCAAACAAAGACAAGGCGCAATTAACGTCGTAGCAGTGAGAAAGCACCTACCTACCAAAAATGGTCGGCGAGGTGCTCCCCCGTTCTGGGATGTGTTTTTTGTGGTCAGCCATTTTTATTTTATGAATGTTTTTTTATGCTGCAACTTCATTGGAAGTAACAATAAACTTATGTCTGTATTCCAGCAATTCCAGGTTCATTGGTCATCTGGCCTGGAGAGCACTTCTTCTAGGCAAAAAATCTGTTTTGAACATTTCATTTGAACAAAGATCACAGTGAAAATCACAAGGTATAGACAGTGTGTTTTCTCAGTTACATCATAAATAACTACATTTACACGTACAGTAGCGTTAGCGTTACAGTACACAATTACTTTTACAGAAATGTAAAAGTAAACCAATCATGTACATTAAATAAAGGCTAGTGTTCTTGCTTTATTCTCATTAGTCTGTATTGGCATTGCGGTCATATACCTGGTAATACTTTTTGAGTAGTACTGAGTGGGGGTTTGCATAGCAGTGTGATGATACTGAATATTCTGCAAGCTTTTCACACATCTTCTTTCTTCATAAGGCACTGCCATTTAACTAATTAGAATAAATTTACAGTGCAGTTGTACCGGCTGTTATTAATCACCAAGTCAAAATTTTCTCCTAATGATGGAATCCACCCCTCTTCTATCAAGTAAAAACTGCAGCCATTAATTTCTACTGTCCACTTGCAATGTGGGCCAGTCTTCATAACCATATCCATATAGATGGATAGAAAACTATTTGCACTTAAAAACATTGATATTAATTATATTTTTGGTAAGCTGTGGAGGTATTTAGCAGACAAGAGCTGCTCTTTGTGTCATTTTCAATAGTCTTGTCATTCATAACTCACCTAAAGCCATTCTCTTTACTTATGTAGAATGCTTATGTTAGCCACTAAAGTAATAAGCACCTTGGTGAGCAGAAATAAGCACAACTAGGAGACTGGCACCTGAATGTTAAACAAACAGAACAGCCATGTTTGCCCTTGAGGAGAACAATTTAAATTGGGCAGTGTTGGACATGATCTGTTTTGTAGGGAGATCATTTGCAGTGTGATAAATTGATGCCCTGGGACCGGGGGGTGACCCACACAAGCACAGTTTGGTGCCACCTCCCTAAGCTGTCAGAGAAGGAAAAATAAAAAGCGAGAGAAGCCAGGAGGAAAGAAGACAAGGCTAGTACAAATGAGCTGCATCCTCAAGTCAGACAGCAAAGGTCAAGCAACATGAAGAGCCACCGCATAGCGTGACTCAGGAAGCAGATCCGTGCACGTGTCAAAATCACTTAGGGGAAGGGCGTTCACTCCCTAGAGGCCCGATTCAGGTGCTACATTCATCAGAAAAACGCCATCAGCAAAACTGCCAGAGCCATCCAGGCAGAGGAAGATATTTTTCCTTAGGTCCAGTAGTTGTCAGGGCAGTTTTTTGTGTTTGTGAAAGAGTGTCAATAGGCTTGTTTTCATTCAGAAACAAGACACCAAACTCAACAATAACTCAACGTCTCATTGACCAGCCTTCAGGCAGATCCCTGGTGTAGCCTTCTATTGGCAGCTGAAATAATGGCAGTTGAAAGAATCAGATCAAATAAAGAACTTTGGAATATCAACACCAACATAACATCCAGAAGATCCATTCCCCCCGGGTGCACGTAATTATGTTTTCTGCCATTGCATAATTAAAATTGCAGTTAGGATGGGTGCGTTTTTCAGAGAAGACTGCTCACCCTTGATTGAGTGAATTCATATTCCAAAGAGCTCAATGCCAAGAGTGATTTAATCACTTCAGTTTTAATTGAAATATTCACCTGAATGCATTACCCTGTTTCTCCGTTACACCATGTCTGAACTTTCATTGATGCACTAACACTTGACACTTTTTAAAAATTATTTCTTTTATTTTTTGAACTGTCCTTCGAGCCCTGAGTCTGAAGCCCGCTGCACTTTATTCAACAGCCTCCTCTCTCCCCTTCACTATTACTAATACAAAGGTCATTAGCATATTGTTTGATGTCGAGTTAGAAGACGTTTAGGCGCTCTCTGTCTAACAGCTGTGTCGAGTGTTTGCGGTGTCTATTTACTTCAATAATGACATCAAACAATGAGAGCTGCAACAATGCCCGGGATCAGGGGCGCCTTTGTCTCTCCATCTACACTCTGAAAGAAATGGACCAAAAGTGCACTGAATAATAAACGCGACCAGGCCCGCCGCGGCCTTCATTAAGGGCCGAGAGGACATCTCATTCTCGGCCCGGCTTTGCATTCATGAGATTTATTTGTTTGCACTTTATTTGTGTATCAGTTTTCCCCCTCCGCGGCAGATAAAGAGCGCCGTCGCGCTCGGCAGACAGGCTGGCCTGATGAATTCAGAAGGAGGCCGTATTGCCGTGGAGATTAGACGGCCGGCCCTGGAGAGTGCTCTCTGGGAGAAGGGAGATAAGAGGAAAAAGGTGAACGCGAACACTTGTCACGGCAGATGCTAGGCCCTGATTCGCTGGGCGTGCGCAGGCGGGGGGCGGGGGCAGCGGCGGCTCTTCTGGACCACAATGCTCTCTGCGTTTGACCCCTTTGCACACCAGTAGGCTCGTGATGAGGCCAAGTTATTTACATGGTTGCTTTGGTCGGGTCTACTCTGCCCTTAAGTTTCAATGAGCTACTCGAACATAATAAACAAGCGAATAGAGCATGATATCCATTACCGGATCTGTAGAGAGACTGCCTCTTATGATCTGTCTGGAATTATAGCATTCATTAATAATTATTCAGTAAACAAGGCCCGAACAGGTTGTTCTGTGGATGACAGGAAGGGCTCTTCAATTTGGCCCTCTAAAGTCTCAAGTACACTTTTAACTGTGTCTGAGAAGGGGGGTAAAGTGAAACCTGTCACAGTAGGCCTTATTCTGAGAGTCCAGCTGTCTACAGTTGGGCAAAAGAACTTAACAAACACACCATCCACTTCCTGAACACAGTGAGGGGAATTCACAAAGACACCACA